>NC_143445.1:1190000-1357500 GCF_987193195.1 Phasianus colchicus
AATAAAACAGCTAGAAGTTCCAGGAGAGACACCCGTTGTGCTTTCAGAGAGGACGATACAGAAAGGGGAGAGCTGTGGATTCTTTCCTGCGGAGAAAAAAACCCCTCTGTTCAGGCAAAGCAGTATGCTGAATTCGCACGTTCTCGGCATCACAATTTCGCTAATTCGCTCTCGTGGGTGGGCAGCGCCACTCTCTGTTAATTGCTTCGGAGAGTTTGCAGTTGCTGGCCGAGAAATCGCGGTTCTCCCCGAATGCCGCTTTCTGCTTTCTGCAGCGGTCTCGTCTCTCTCGCATGCCGAGAAAGAGCGACTTCAGCCGGATGCTTTTCTCGGACGAGCGGCTTCTTCTGCGCACATCGCAAGGGAGCGGTTCAGTCTTCTTGTATCCATGCATTCCGCACTACGCTTCTCTCTCATTCTTATGCCTTTGCTTTTATTCCTAGCGACATTTCGTTTTTGTGTGTTTATTCGATGCTACACTTCAGCATTCTGTGACGAACAGAGCAGATGGAAAAAGACCCTCTAATAAAACAGCTAGAAGTTCCAGGAGAGACACGCGTTGTGCTTTCAGGGAGGACGTTACAGAAAGTGGAGAGATGTGGATTCTTTCCTGCGGAGAAAAAACCCCCTGTGTTCAGGACATGCAGTATTCTGAAATCGCACGTTCTCGGCATAGCAATTTCGCTATTTCGCTCTCGTGGGTGGACAGCGCCACTCTCCGTTAACCGCTTCGGAGAGTTTGCAGTTGCTGCCCATAAAATCGCTGTTCTCCCCGAATGCCGATTTCAGCCTTCAGCAGCGGTCTCCCCTCTCGCATGCCGAGAAAGAGCGACTTCAGCCGGATGCTTTTCGCGGCCGACGGGCTTATTAGGCGGACATCCCAAAGGAGCGATTCTGAATGCACCTTCTGTCCATGCATTCTGCACTACGCTTCTCCCTCATTCCTAACCCTTGATTCCTCGGGACATTTCGTTTTTCTCTGTTTTTCCGATGCTACACTTCAGCATTCCGTGACGAACAGATCAGAAGGGAAAAGACCCTCTAATAAAACAGCTAGAAGTTCCAGGAGAGACACCCGTTGTGCTTTCAGAGAGGACGATACAGAAAGGGGAGAGCTGTGGATTCTTTCCTGCGGAGAAAAAAACCCCTCTGTTCAGGCAAAGCAGTATGCTGAATTCGCACGTTCTCAGCATCACAATTTCGCTAATTCGCTCTCGTGGGTGGGCAGCGCCACTCTCTGTTAATTGCTTCGGAGAGTTTGCAGTTGCTGGCCGAGAAATCGCGGTTCTCCCCGAATGCCGCTTTCTGCTTTCTGCAGCGGTCTCGTCTCTCTCGCATGCCGAGAAAGAGCGACTTCAGCCGGACGCTTTTCTCGGACGAGCGGCTTCTTCTGCGCACATCCCAAAGGAGCGGTTCTGTCTTCTCCTTGTCTCCATGCATTCTGCACTACGCTTCTCTCTCAATCTTAACCCTTGATTCCTAGCGACATTTCGTTTTTCTCTGTTTTTCCGATGCTACACATCAGCATTCTGTGAGGAACAGAGCAGATGGAAAACGACCCTCTAACAAGGCAGCTAGAAGTTCCAGGAGAGACACACGTTGTGCTTTCAGGGAGGACGTTACAGAAAGTCGAGAGATGTGGATTCTTTCCTGCGGAGAAAAAACCTCCTGTGTTCAGGACATGCAGTATTCTGAAATCGCACGTTCTCGGCATAGCAATTTCGCTATTTCGCTCTCGTGGGTGGACAGCGCCACTCTCTGTTAACCGCTTCGGAGAGTTTGCAGTTGCTGGCCGAGAAATCGCGGTTTTCCCCGATTGCCGCTTTGTGCCTTCAGCAGCGGTCTCGTCTCTCTCGGATGGCGGGAAAGGGTGACTTCAGCCGGATGCTTTTCTCGGACGAGCGGCTTCTTCTGCGCACATCGCAAGGGAGCGGTTCAGTCTTCTTGTATCCATGCATTCCGCACTACGCTTCTCTCTCATTCTTATGCCTTTGCTTTTATTCCTAGCGACATTTCATTTTTGTGTGTTTATTCGATGCTACACTTCAGCATTCTGTGACGAACAGAGCAGAAGGAAAAAGACCCTCTAATAAAACAGCTAGAAGTTCCAGGAGAGACACGCGTTGTGCTTTCAGGGAGGACGTTACAGAAAGTGGAGACATGTGGATTCTTTCCTGCGGAGAAAAAACCCCCTGTGTTCAGGACATGCAGTATTCTGAAATCGCACGTTCTCGGCATAGCAATTTCGCTATTTCGCTCTCGTGGGTGGACAGCGCCACTCTCCGTTAACCGCTTCGGAGAGTTTGCAGTTGCTGGCCGAGAAATCGCGGTTTTCCCCGATTGCCGCTTTGTGCCTTCAGCAGCGGTCTCGTCTCTCTCGGATGGCGGGAAAGGGCGACTTCAGCCGGATGCTTTTCTCGGACGAGCGGCTTCTTCTGCGCACATCGCAAGGGAGCGGTTCAGTCTTCTTGTATCCATGCATTCCGCACTACGCTTCTCTCTCATTCTTATGCCTTTGCTTTTATTCCTAGCGACATTTCGTTTTTGTGTGTTTATTCGATGCTACACTTCAGCATTCTGTGACGAACAGAGCAGAAGGAAAAAGACCCTCTAATAAAACAGCTAGAAGTTCCAGGAGAGACACGCGTTGTGCTTTCAGGGAGGACGTTACAGAAAGTGGAGAGATGTGGATTCTTTCCTGCGGAGAAAAAACCCCCTGTGTTCAGGACATGCAGTATTCTGAAATCGCACGTTCTCGGCATAGCAATTTCGCTATTTCGCTCTCGTGGGTGGACAGCGCCACTCTCCGTTAACCGCTTCGGAGAGTTTGCAGTTGCTGCCCGTAAAATCGCTGTTCTCCCCGAATGCCGATTTCAGCCTTCAGCAGCGGTCTCCTCTCTCGCATGCCGAGAAAGAGCGACTTCAGCCGGATGCTTTTCGCGGCCGACGGGCTTATTAGGCAGACATCCCAAAGGAGCGATTCTGAATGCACCTTCTGTCCATGCATTCTGCACTACGCTTCTCCCTCATTCCTAACCCTTGATTCCTCGGGACATTTCGTTTTTCTCTGTTTTTCCGATGCTACACTTCAGCATTCCGTGACGAACAGATCAGAAGGGAAAAGACCCTCTAATAAAACAGCTAGAAGTTCCAGGAGAGACACCCGTTGTGCTTTCAGAGAGGACGATACAGAAAGGGGAGAGCTGTGGATTCTTTCCTGCGGAGAAAAAAACCCCTCTGTTCAGGCAAAGCAGTATGCTGAATTCGCACGTTCTCGGCATCACAATTTCGCTAATTCGCTCTCGTGGGTGGGCAGCGCCACTCTCTGTTAATTGCTTCGGAGAGTTTGCAGTTGCTGGCCGAGAAATCGCGGTTCTCCCCGAATGCCGCTTTCTGCTTTCTGCAGCGGTCTCGTCTCTCTCACATGCCGAGAAAGAGCGACTTCAGCCGGATGCTTTTCTCGGACGAGCGGCTTCTTCTGCGCACATCCCAAAGGAGCGGTTCTGTCTTCTCCTTGTCTCCATGCATTCTGCACTACGCTTCTCTCTCATTCTTATGCCATTCCTTTTATTCCTAGCGACATTTCGTTTTTCTCTGTTTTTCCGATGCTACACATCAGCATTCTGTGAGGAACAGATCAGATGGAAAACGACCCTCTAACAAGGCAGCTAGAAGTTCCAGGAGAGACACACGTTGTGCTTTCAGGGAGGACGTTACAGAAAGTCGAGAGATGTGGATTCTTTCCTGCGGAGAAAAAACCCCCTGTGTTCAGGACATGCAGTATTCTGAAATCGCACGTTCTCGGCATAGCAATTTCGCTATTTCGCTCTCGTGGGTGGACAGCGCCACTCTCTGTTAACCGCTTCGGAGAGTTTGCAGTTGCTGGCCGAGAAATCGCGGTTTTCCCCGATTGCCGCTTTGTGCCTTCAGCAGCGGTCTCGTCTCTCTCGGATGGCGGGAAAGGGCGACTTCAGCCGGATGCTTTTCTCGGACGAGCGGCTTCTTCTGCGCACATCGCAAGGGAGCGGTTCAGTCTTCTTGTATCCATGCATTCCGCACTACGCTTCTCTCTCATTCTTATGCCTTTGCTTTTATTCCTAGCGACATTTCGTTTTTGTGTGTTTATTCGATGCTACACTTCAGCATTCTGTGACGAACAGAGCAGAAGGAAAAAGACCCTCTAATAAAACAGCTAGAAGTTCCAGGAGAGACACGCGTTGTGCTTTCAGGGAGGACGTTACAGAAAGTCGAGAGATGTGGATTCTTTCCTGCGGAGAAAAAACCCCCTGTGTTCAGGACATGCAGTATTCTGAAATCGCACGTTCTCGGCATAGCAATTTCGCTATTTCGCTCTCGTGGGTGGACAGCGCCACTCTCCGTTAACCGCTTCGGAGAGTTTGCAGTTGCTGCCCGTAAAATCGCTGTTCTCCCCGAATGCCGATTTCAGCCTTCAGCAGCGGTCTCCTCTCTCGCATGCCGAGAAAGAGCGACTTCAGCCGGATGCTTTTCGCGGCCGACGGGCTTATTAGGCGGACATCCCAAAGGAGCGATTCTGAATGCACCTTCTGTCCATGCATTCTGCACTACGCTTCTCCCTCATTCCTAACCCTTGATTCCTCGGGACATTTCGTTTTTCTCTGTTTTTCCGATGCTACACTTCAGCATTCCGTGACGAACAGATCAGAAGGGAAAAGACCCTCTAATAAAACAGCTAGAAGTTCCAGGAGAGACACCCGTTGTGCTTTCAGAGAGGACGATACAGAAAGGGGAGAGCTGTGGATTCTTTCCTGCGGAGAAAAAAACCCCTCTGTTCAGGCAAAGCAGTATGCTGAATTCGCACGTTCTCGGCATCACAATTTCGCTAATTCGCTCTCGTGGGTGGGCAGCGCCACTCTCTGTTAATTGCTTCGGAGAGTTTGCAGTTGCTGGCCGAGAAATCGCGGTTCTCCCCGAATGCCGCTTTCTGCTTTCTGCAGCGGTCTCGTCTCTCTCACATGCCGAGAAAGAGCGACTTCAGCCGGATGCTTTTCTCGGACGAGCGGCTTCTTCTGCGCACATCCCAAAGGAGCGGTTCTGTCTTCTCCTTGTCTCCATGCATTCTGCACTACGCTTCTCTCTCATTCTTATGCCTTTCCTTTTATTCCTAGCGACATTTCGTTTTTCTCTGTTTTTCCGATGCTACACATCAGCATTCTGTGAGGAACAGAGCAGATGGAAAACGACCCTCTAACAAGGCAGCTAGAAGTTCCAGGAGAGACACACGTTGTGCTTTCAGGGAGGACGTTACAGAAAGTCGAGAGATGTGGATTCTTTCCTGCGGAGAAAAAACCCCCTGTGTTCAGGACATGCAGTATTCTGAAATCGCACGTTCTCGGCATAGCAATTTCGCTATTTCGCTCTCGTGGGTGGACAGCGCCAGTCTCTGTTAACCGCTTCGGAGAGTTTGCAGTTGCTGGCCGAGAAATCGCGGTTTTCCCCGATTGCCGCTTTGTGCCTTCAGCAGCGGTCTCGTCTCTCTCGGATGGCGGGAAAGGGCGACTTCAGCCGGATGCTTTTCTCGGACGAGCGGCTTCTTCTGCGCACATCGCAAGGGAGCAGTTCAGTCTTCTTGTATCCATGCATTCCGCACTACGCTTCTCTCTCATTCTTATGCCTTTGCTTTTATTCCTAGCGACATTTCGTTTTTGTGTGTTTATTCGATGCTACACTTCAGCATTCTGTGACGAACAGAGCAGAAGGAAAAAGACCCTCTAATAAAACAGCTAGAAGTTCCAGGAGAGACACGCGTTGTGCTTTCAGGGAGGACGTTACAGAAAGTGGAGAGATGTGGATTCTTTCCTGCGGAGAAAAAACCCCCTGTGTTCAGGACATGCAGTATTCTGAAATCGCACGTTCTCGGCATAGCAATTTCGCTATTTCGCTCTCGTGGGTGGACAGCGCCACTCTCCGTTAACCGCTTCGGAGAGTTTGCAGTTGCTGCCCGTAAAATCGCTGTTCTCCCCGAATGCCGATTTCAGCCTTCAGCAGCGGTCTCCTCTCTCGCATGCCGAGAAAGAGCGACTTCAGCCGGATGCTTTTCGCGGCCGACGGGCTTATTAGGCGGACATCCCAAAGGAGCGATTCTGAATGCACCTTCTGTCCATGCATTCTGCACTACGCTTCTCCCTCATTCCTAACCCTTGATTCCTCGGGACATTTCGTTTTTCTCTGTTTTTCCGATGCTACACTTCAGCATTCCGTGACGAACAGATCAGAAGGGAAAAGACCCTCTAATAAAACAGCTAGAAGTTCCAGGAGAGACACCCGTTGTGCTTTCAGAGAGGACGATACAGAAAGGGGAGAGCTGTGGATTCTTTCCTGCGGAGAAAAAAACCCCTCTGTTCAGGCAAAGCAGTATGCTGAATTCGCACGTTCTCGGCATCACAATTTCGCTAATTCGCTCTCGTGGGTGGGCAGCGCCACTCTCTGTTAATTGCTTCGGAGAGTTTGCAGTTGCTGGCCGAGAAATCGCGGTTCTCCCCGAATGCCGCTTTCTGCTTTCTGCAGCGGTCTCGTCTCTCTTGCATGCCGAGAAAGAGCGACTTCAGCCGGATGCTTTTCTCGGACGAGCGGCTTCTTCTGCGCACATCGCAAAGGAGCGGTTCTGTCTTCTCCTTGTCTCCATGCATTCTGCACTACGCTTCTCTCTCAATCTTAACCCTTGATTCCTAGCGACATTTCGTTTTTCTCTGTTTTTCCGATGCTACACATCAGCATTCTGTGACGAACAGAGCAGATGGAAAAAGACCCTCTAACAAGGCAGCTAGAAGTTCCAGGAGAGACACACGTTGTGCTTTCAGGGAGGACGTTACAGAAAGTCGAGAGATGTGGATTCTTTCCTGCGGAGAAAAAACCCCCTGTGTTCAGGACATGCAGTATGCTGAATTCGCACGTTCTCGGCATAGCAATTTCGCTATTTCGCTCTCGTGGGTGGACAGCGCCAGTCTCTGTTAACCGCTTCGGAGAGTTTGCAGTTGCTGGCCGAGAAATCGCGGTTTTCCCCGATTGCCGCTTTGTGCCTTCAGCAGCGGTCTCGTCTCTCTCGGATGGCGGGAAAGGGCGACTTCAGCCGGATGCTTTTCTCGGACGAGCGGCTTCTTCTGCGCACATCGCAAGGGAGCGGTTCAGTCTTCTTGTATCCATGCATTCCGCACTACGCTTCTCTCTCATTCTTATGCCTTTGCTTTTATTCCTAGCGACATTTCGTTTTTGTGTGTTTATTCGATGCTACACTTCAGCATTCTGTGACGAACAGAGCAGAAGGAAAAAGACCCTCTAATAAAACAGCTAGAAGTTCCAGGAGAGACACGCGTTGTGCTTTCAGGGAGGACGTTACAGAAAGTGGAGAGATGTGGATTCTTTCCTGCGGAGAAAAAACCCCCTGTGTTCAGGACATGCAGTATTCTGAAATCGCACGTTCTCGGCATAGCAATTTCGCTATTTCGCTCTCGTGGGTGGACAGCGCCACTCTCCGTTAACCGCTTCGGAGAGTTTGCAGTTGCTGCCCGTAAAATCGCTGTTCTCCCCGAATGCCGATTTCAGCCTTCAGCAGCGGTCTCCTCTCTCGCATGCCGAGAAAGAGCGACTTCAGCCGGATGCTTTTCGCGGCTGACGGGCTTATTAGGCGGACATCCCAAAGGAGCGATTCTGAATGCACCTTCTGTCCATGCATTCTGCACTACGCTTCTCCCTCATTCCTAACCCTTGATTCCTCGGGACATTTCGTTTTTCTCTGTTTTTCCGATGCTACACTTCAGCATTCCGTGACGAACAGATCAGAAGGGAAAAGACCCTCTAATAAAACAGCTAGAAGTTCCAGGAGAGACACCCGTTGTGCTTTCAGAGAGGACGATACAGAAAGGGGAGAGCTGTGGATTCTTTCCTGCGGAGAAAAAAACCCCTCTGTTCAGGCAAAGCAGTATGCTGAATTCGCACGTTCTCGGCATCACAATTTCGCTAATTCGCTCTCGTGGGTGGGCAGCGCCACTCTCTGTTAATTGCTTCGGAGAGTTTGCAGTTGCTGGCCGAGAAATCGCGGTTCTCCCCGAATGCCGCTTTCTGCTTTCTGCAGCGGTCTCGTCTCTCTCGCATGCCGAGAAAGAGCGACTTCAGCCGGATGCTTTTCTCGGACGAGCGGCTTCTTCTGCGCACATCCCAAAGGAGCGGTTCTGTCTTCTCCTTGTCTCCATGCATTCTGCACTACGCTTCTCTCTCATTCTTATGCCATTCCTTTTATTCCTAGCGACATTTCGTTTTTCTCTGTTTTTCCGATGCTACACATCAGCATTCTGTGAGGAACAGATCAGATGGAAAACGACCCTCTAACAAGGCAGCTAGAAGTTCCAGGAGAGACACACGTTGTGCTTTCAGGGAGGACGTTACAGAAAGTCGAGAGATGTGGATTCTTTCCTGCGGAGAAAAAACCCCCTGTGTTCAGGACATGCAGTATTCTGAAATCGCACGTTCTCGGCATAGCAATTTCGCTATTTCGCTCTCGTGGGTGGACAGCGCCACTCTCTGTTAACCGCTTCGGAGAGTTTGCAGTTGCTGGCCGAGAAATCGCGGTTTTCCCCGATTGCCGCTTTGTGCCTTCAGCAGCGGTCTCGTCTCTCTCGGATGGCGGGAAAGGGCGACTTCAGCCGGATGCTTTTCTCGGACGAGCGGCTTCTTCTGCGCACATCGCAAGGGAGCGGTTCAGTCTTCTTGTATCCATGCATTCCGCACTACGCTTCTCTCTCATTCTTATGCCTTTGCTTTTATTCCTAGCGACATTTCGTTTTTGTGTGTTTATTCGATGCTACACTTCAGCATTCTGTGACGAACAGAGCAGAAGGAAAAAGACCCTCTAATAAAACAGCTAGAAGTTCCAGGAGAGACACGCGTTGTGCTTTCAGGGAGGACGTTACAGAAAGTCGAGAGATGTGGATTCTTTCCTGCGGAGAAAAAACCCCCTGTGTTCAGGACATGCAGTATTCTGAAATCGCACGTTCTCGGCATAGCAATTTCGCTATTTCGCTCTCGTGGGTGGACAGCGCCACTCTCCGTTAACCGCTTCGGAGAGTTTGCAGTTGCTGCCCGTAAAATCGCTGTTCTCCCCGAATGCCGATTTCAGCCTTCAGCAGCGGTCTCCTCTCTCGCATGCCGAGAAAGAGCGACTTCAGCCGGATGCTTTTCGCGGCCGACGGGCTTATTAGGCGGACATCCCAAAGGAGCGATTCTGAATGCACCTTCTGTCCATGCATTCTGCACTACGCTTCTCCCTCATTCCTAACCCTTGATTCCTCGGGACATTTCGTTTTTCTCTGTTTTTCCGATGCTACACTTCAGCATTCCGTGACGAACAGATCAGAAGGGAAAAGACCCTCTAATAAAACAGCTAGAAGTTCCAGGAGAGACACCCGTTGTGCTTTCAGAGAGGACGATACAGAAAGGGGAGAGCTGTGGATTCTTTCCTGCGGAGAAAAAAACCCCTCTGTTCAGGCAAAGCAGTATGCTGAATTCGCACGTTCTCGGCATCACAATTTCGCTAATTCGCTCTCGTGGGTGGGCAGCGCCACTCTCTGTTAATTGCTTCGGAGAGTTTGCAGTTGCTGGCCGAGAAATCGCGGTTCTCCCCGAATGCCGCTTTCTGCTTTCTGCAGCGGTCTCGTCTCTCTCACATGCCGAGAAAGAGCGACTTCAGCCGGATGCTTTTCTCGGACGAGCGGCTTCTTCTGCGCACATCCCAAAGGAGCGGTTCTGTCTTCTCCTTGTCTCCATGCATTCTGCACTACGCTTCTCTCTCATTCTTATGCCTTTCCTTTTATTCCTAGCGACATTTCGTTTTTCTCTGTTTTTCCGATGCTACACATCAGCATTCTGTGAGGAACAGAGCAGATGGAAAACGACCCTCTAACAAGGCAGCTAGAAGTTCCAGGAGAGACACACGTTGTGCTTTCAGGGAGGACGTTACAGAAAGTCGAGAGATGTGGATTCTTTCCTGCGGAGAAAAAACCCCCTGTGTTCAGGACATGCAGTATTCTGAAATCGCACGTTCTCGGCATAGCAATTTCGCTATTTCGCTCTCGTGGGTGGACAGCGCCAGTCTCTGTTAACCGCTTCGGAGAGTTTGCAGTTGCTGGCCGAGAAATCGCGGTTTTCCCCGATTGCCGCTTTGTGCCTTCAGCAGCGGTCTCGTCTCTCTCGGATGGCGGGAAAGGGCGACTTCAGCCGGATGCTTTTCTCGGACGAGCGGCTTCTTCTGCGCACATCGCAAGGGAGCAGTTCAGTCTTCTTGTATCCATGCATTCCGCACTACGCTTCTCTCTCATTCTTATGCCTTTGCTTTTATTCCTAGCGACATTTCGTTTTTGTGTGTTTATTCGATGCTACACTTCAGCATTCTGTGACGAACAGAGCAGAAGGAAAAAGACCCTCTAATAAAACAGCTAGAAGTTCCAGGAGAGACACGCGTTGTGCTTTCAGGGAGGACGTTACAGAAAGTGGAGAGATGTGGATTCTTTCCTGCGGAGAAAAAACCCCCTGTGTTCAGGACATGCAGTATTCTGAAATCGCACGTTCTCGGCATAGCAATTTCGCTATTTCGCTCTCGTGGGTGGACAGCGCCACTCTCCGTTAACCGCTTCGGAGAGTTTGCAGTTGCTGCCCGTAAAATCGCTGTTCTCCCCGAATGCCGATTTCAGCCTTCAGCAGCGGTCTCCTCTCTCGCATGCCGAGAAAGAGCGACTTCAGCCGGATGCTTTTCGCGGCCGACGGGCTTATTAGGCGGACATCCCAAAGGAGCGATTCTGAATGCACCTTCTGTCCATGCATTCTGCACTACGCTTCTCCCTCATTCCTAACCCTTGATTCCTCGGGACATTTCGTTTTTCTCTGTTTTTCCGATGCTACACTTCAGCATTCCGTGACGAACAGATCAGAAGGGAAAAGACCCTCTAATAAAACAGCTAGAAGTTCCAGGAGAGACACCCGTTGTGCTTTCAGAGAGGACGATACAGAAAGGGGAGAGCTGTGGATTCTTTCCTGCGGAGAAAAAAACCCCTCTGTTCAGGCAAAGCAGTATGCTGAATTCGCACGTTCTCGGCATCACAATTTCGCTAATTCGCTCTCGTGGGTGGGCAGCGCCACTCTCTGTTAATTGCTTCGGAGAGTTTGCAGTTGCTGGCCGAGAAATCGCGGTTCTCCCCGAATGCCGCTTTCTGCTTTCTGCAGCGGTCTCGTCTCTCTTGCATGCCGAGAAAGAGCGACTTCAGCCGGATGCTTTTCTCGGACGAGCGGCTTCTTCTGCGCACATCGCAAAGGAGCGGTTCTGTCTTCTCCTTGTCTCCATGCATTCTGCACTACGCTTCTCTCTCAATCTTAACCCTTGATTCCTAGCGACATTTCGTTTTTCTCTGTTTTTCCGATGCTACACATCAGCATTCTGTGACGAACAGAGCAGATGGAAAAAGACCCTCTAACAAGGCAGCTAGAAGTTCCAGGAGAGACACACGTTGTGCTTTCAGGGAGGACGTTACAGAAAGTCGAGAGATGTGGATTCTTTCCTGCGGAGAAAAAACCCCCTGTGTTCAGGACATGCAGTATGCTGAATTCGCACGTTCTCGGCATAGCAATTTCGCTATTTCGCTCTCGTGGGTGGACAGCGCCAGTCTCTGTTAACCGCTTCGGAGAGTTTGCAGTTGCTGGCCGAGAAATCGCGGTTTTCCCCGATTGCCGCTTTGTGCCTTCAGCAGCGGTCTCGTCTCTCTCGGATGGCGGGAAAGGGCGACTTCAGCCGGATGCTTTTCTCGGACGAGCGGCTTCTTCTGCGCACATCGCAAGGGAGCGGTTCAGTCTTCTTGTATCCATGCATTCCGCACTACGCTTCTCTCTCATTCTTATGCCTTTGCTTTTATTCCTAGCGACATTTCGTTTTTGTGTGTTTATTCGATGCTACACTTCAGCATTCTGTGACGAACAGAGCAGAAGGAAAAAGACCCTCTAATAAAACAGCTAGAAGTTCCAGGAGAGACACGCGTTGTGCTTTCAGGGAGGACGTTACAGAAAGTGGAGAGATGTGGATTCTTTCCTGCGGAGAAAAAACCCCCTGTGTTCAGGACATGCAGTATTCTGAAATCGCACGTTCTCGGCATAGCAATTTCGCTATTTCGCTCTCGTGGGTGGACAGCGCCACTCTCCGTTAACCGCTTCGGAGAGTTTGCAGTTGCTGCCCGTAAAATCGCTGTTCTCCCCGAATGCCGATTTCAGCCTTCAGCAGCGGTCTCCTCTCTCGCATGCCGAGAAAGAGCGACTTCAGCCGGATGCTTTTCGCGGCTGACGGGCTTATTAGGCGGACATCCCAAAGGAGCGATTCTGAATGCACCTTCTGTCCATGCATTCTGCACTACGCTTCTCCCTCATTCCTAACCCTTGATTCCTCGGGACATTTCGTTTTTCTCTGTTTTTCCGATGCTACACTTCAGCATTCCGTGACGAACAGATCAGAAGGGAAAAGACCCTCTAATAAAACAGCTAGAAGTTCCAGGAGAGACACCCGTTGTGCTTTCAGAGAGGACGATACAGAAAGGGGAGAGCTGTGGATTCTTTCCTGCGGAGAAAAAAACCCCTCTGTTCAGGCAAAGCAGTATGCTGAATTCGCACGTTCTCGGCATCACAATTTCGCTAATTCGCTCTCGTGGGTGGGCAGCGCCACTCTCTGTTAATTGCTTCGGAGAGTTTGCAGTTGCTGGCCGAGAAATCGCGGTTCTCCCCGAATGCCGCTTTCTGCTTTCTGCAGCGGTCTCGTCTCTCTCGCATGCCGAGAAAGAGCGACTTCAGCCGGATGCTTTTCTCGGACGAGCGGCTTCTTCTGCGCACATCCCAAAGGAGCGGTTCTGTCTTCTCCTTGTCTCCATGCATTCTGCACTACGCTTCTCTCTCAATCTTAACCCTTGATTCCTAGCGACATTTCGTTTTTCTCTGTTTTTCCGATGCTACACATCAGCATTCTGTGACGAACAGAGCAGAAGGAAAAAGACCCTCTAACAAGGCAGCTAGAAGTTCCAGGAGAGACACACGTTGTGCTTTCAGGGAGGACGTTACAGAAAGTGGAGAGATGTGGATTCTTTCCTGCGGAGAAAAAACCCCCTGTGTTCAGGACATGCAGTATTCTGAAATCGCACGTTCTCGGCATAGCAATTTCGCTATTTCGCTCTCGTGGGTGGACAGCGCCACTCTCCGTTAACCGCTTCGGAGAGTTTGCAGTTGCTGCCCGTAAAATCGCTGTTCTCCCCGAATGCCGCTTTGTGCCTTCAGCAGCGGTCTCCTCTCTCGCATGCCGAGAAAGAGCGACTTCAGCCGGATGCTTTTCGCGGCTGACGGGCTTATTAGGCGGACATCCCAAAGGAGCGATTCTGAATGCACCTTCTGTCCATGCATTCTGCACTACGCTTCTCCCTCATTCCTAACCCTTGATTCCTCGGGACATTTCGTTTTTCTCTGTTTTTCCGATGCTACACTTCAGCATTCCGTGACGAACAGATCAGAAGGGAAAAGACCCTCTAATAAAACAGCTAGAAGTTCCAGGAGAGACACCCGTTGTGCTTTCAGAGAGGACGATACAGAAAGGGGAGAGCTGTGGATTCTTTCCTGCGGAGAAAAAAACCCCTCTGTTCAGGCAAAGCAGTATGCTGAATTCGCACGTTCTCGGCATCACAATTTCGCTAATTCGCTCTCGTGGGTGGGCAGCGCCACTCTCTGTTAATTGCTTCGGAGAGTTTGCAGTTGCTGGCCGAGAAATCGCGGTTCTCCCCGAATGCCGCTTTCTGCTTTCTGCAGCGGTCTCGTCTCTCTCGCATGCCGAGAAAGAGCGACTTCAGCCGGATGCTTTTCTCGGACGAGCGGCTTCTTCTGCGCACATCCCAAAGGAGCGGTTCTGTCTTCTCCTTGTCTCCATGCATTCTGCACTACGCTTCTCTCTCAATCTTAACCCTTGATTCCTAGCGACATTTCGTTTTTCTCTGTTTTTCCGATGCTACACATCAGCATTCTGTGACGAACAGAGCAGAAGGAAAAAGACCCTCTAACAAGGCAGCTAGAAGTTCCAGGAGAGACACACGTTGTGCTTTCAGGGAGGACGTTACAGAAAGTCGAGAGATGTGGATTCTTTCCTGCGGAGAAAAAACCCCCTGTGTTCAGGACATGCAGTATTCTGAAATCGCACGTTCTCGGCATAGCAATTTCGCTATTTCGCTCTCGTGGGTGGACAGCGCCAGTCTGTGTTAACCGCTTCGGAGAGTTTGCAGTTGCTGGCCGAGAAATCGCGGTTTTCCCCGATTGCCGCTTTGTGCCTTCAGCAGCGGTCTCGTCTCTCTCGGATGGCGGGAAAGGGCGACTTCAGCCGGATGCTTTTCTCGGACGAGCGGCTTCTTCTGCGCACATCGCAAGGGAGCGGTTCAGTCTTCTTGTATCCATGCATTCCACACTACGCTTCTCTCTCATTCTTATGCCTTTGCTTTTATTCCTAGCGACATTTCGTTTTTGTGTGTTTATTCGATGCTACACTTCAGCATTCTGTGACGAACAGAGCAGAAGGAAAAAGACCCTCTAACAAGGCAGCTAGAAGTTCCAGGAGAGACACGCGTTGTGCTTTCAGGGAGGACGTTACAGAAAGTGGAGAGATGTGGATTCTTTCCTGCGGAGAAAAAACCCCCTGTGTTCAGGACATGCAGTATGCTGAATTCGCACGTTCTCGGCATAGCAATTTCGCTATTTCGCTCTCGTGGGTGGACAGCGCCACTCTCTGTTAACCGCTTCGGAGAGTTTGCAGTTGCTGGCCGAGAAATCGCGGTTTTCCCCGATTGCCGCTTTGTGCCTTCAGCAGCGGTCTCGTCTCTCTCGGATGGCGGGAAAGGGCGACTTCAGCCGGATGCTTTTCTCGGACGAGCGGCTTCTTCTGCGCACATCGCAAGGGAGCGGTTCAGTCTTCTTGTATCCATGCATTCCGCACTACGCTTCTCTCTCATTCTTATGCCTTTGCTTTTATTCCTAGCAACATTTCGTTTTTGTGTGTTTATTCGATGCTACACTTCAGCATTCTGTGACGAACAGAGCAGAAGGAAAAAGACCCTCTAATAAAACAGCTAGAAGTTCCAGGAGAGACACGCGTTGTGCTTTCAGGGAGGACGTTACAGAAAGTGGAGAGATGTGGATTCTTTCCTGCGGAGAAAAAACCCCCTGTGTTCAGGACATGCAGTATTCTGAAATCGCACGTTCTCGGCATAGCAATTTCGCTATTTCGCTCTCGTGGGTGGACAGCGCCACTCTCCGTTAACCGCTTCGGAGAGTTTGCAGTTGCTGCCCGTAAAATCGCTGTTCTCCCCGAATGCCGATTTCAGCCTTCAGCAGCGGTCTCCTCTCTCGCATGCCGAGAAAGAGCGACTTCAGCCGGATGCTTTTCGCGGCCGACGGGCTTATTAGGCGGACATCCCAAAGGAGCGATTCTGAATGCACCTTCTGTCCATGCATTCTGCACTACGCTTCTCCCTCATTCCTAACCCTTGATTCCTCGGGACATTTCGTTTTTCTCTGTTTTTCCGATGCTACACTTCAGCATTCCGTGACGAACAGATCAGAAGGGAAAAGACCCTCTAATAAAACAGCTAGAAGTTCCAGGAGAGACACCCGTTGTGCTTTCAGAGAGGACGATACAGAAAGGGGAGAGCTGTGGATTCTTTCCTGCGGAGAAAAAAACCCCTCTGTTCAGGCAAAGCAGTATGCTGAATTCGCACGTTCTCGGCATCACAATTTCGCTAATTCGCTCTCGTGGGTGGGCAGCGCCACTCTCCGTTAACCGCTTCGGAGAGTTTGCAGTTGCTGCCCGTAAAATCGCTGTTCTCCCCGAATGCCGATTTCAGCCTTCAGCAGCGGTCTCCTCTCTCGCATGCCGAGAAAGAGCGACTTCAGCCGGATGCTTTTCGCGGCTGACGGGCTTATTAGGCGGACATCCCAAAGGAGCGATTCTGAATGCACCTTCTGTCCATGCATTCTGCACTACGCTTCTCCCTCATTCCTAACCCTTGATTCCTCGGGACATTTCGTTTTTCTCTGTTTTTCCGATGCTACACTTCAGCATTCCGTGACGAACAGATCAGAAGGGAAAAGACCCTCTAATAAAACAGCTAGAAGTTCCAGGAGAGACACCCGTTGTGCTTTCAGAGAGGACGATACAGAAAGTGGAGAGCTGTGGATTCTTTCCTGCGGAGAAAAAAACCCCTCTGTTCAGGCAAAGCAGTATGCTGAATTCGCACGTTCTCGGCATCACAATTTCGCTAATTCGCTCTCGTGGGTGGGCAGCGCCACTCTCTGTTAATTGCTTCGGAGAGTTTGCAGTTGCTGGCCGAGAAATCGCGGTTCTCCCCGAATGCCGCTTTCTGCTTTCTGCAGCGGTCTCGTCTCTCTCGCATGCCGAGAAAGAGCGACTTCAGCCGGATGCTTTTCTCGGACGAGCGGCTTCTTCTGCGCACATCCCAAAGGAGCGGTTCTGTCTTCTCCTTGTCTCCATGCATTCTGCACTACGCTTCTCTCTCAATCTTAACCCTTGATTCCTAGCGACATTTCGTTTTTCTCTGTTTTTCCGATGCTACACATCAGCATTCTGTGACGAACAGAGCAGAAGGAAAAAGACCCTCTAACAAGGCAGCTAGAAGTTCCAGGAGAGACACACGTTGTGCTTTCAGGGAGGACGTTACAGAAAGTCGAGAGATGTGGATTCTTTCCTGCGGAGAAAAAACCCCCTGTGTTCAGGACATGCAGTATTCTGAAATCGCACGTTCTCGGCATAGCAATTTCGCTATTTCGCTCTCGTGGGTGGACAGCGCCACTCTCTGTTAACCGCTTCGGAGAGTTTGCAGTTGCTGGCCGAGAAATCGCGGTTTTCCCCGATTGCCGCTTTGTGCCTTCAGCAGCGGTCTCGTCTCTCTCGGATGGCGGGAAAGGGCGACTTCAGCCGGATGCTTTTCTCGGACGAGCGGCTTCTTCTGCGCACATCGCAAGGGAGCGGTTCAGTCTTCTTGTATCCATGCATTCCACACTACGCTTCTCTCTCATTCTTATGCCTTTGCTTTTATTCCTAGCGACATTTCGTTTTTGTGTGTTTATTCGATGCTACACTTCAGCATTCTGTGACGAACAGAGCAGAAGGAAAAAGACCCTCTAACAAGGCAGCTAGAAGTTCCAGGAGAGACACGCGTTGTGCTTTCAGGGAGGACGTTACAGAAAGTGGAGAGATGTGGATTCTTTCCTGCGGAGAAAAAACCCCCTGTTTTCAGGACATGCAGTATGCTGAATTCGCACGTTCTCGGCATAGCAATTTCGCTATTTCGCTCTCGTGGGTGGACAGCGCCACTCTCTGTTAACCGCTTCGGAGAGTTTGCAGTTGCTGGCCGAGAAATCGCGGTTTTCCCCGATTGCCGCTTTGTGCCTTCAGCAGCGGTCTCGTCTCTCTCGGATGGCGGGAAAGGGCGACTTCAGCCGGATGCTTTTCTCGGACGAGCGGCTTCTTCTGCGCACATCGCAAGGGAGCGGTTCAGTCTTCTTGTATCCATGCATTCCGCACTACGCTTCTCTCTCATTCTTATGCCTTTGCTTTTATTCCTAGCGACATTTCGTTTTTGTGTGTTTATTCGATGCTACACTTCAGCATTCTGTGACGAACAGAGCAGAAGGAAAAAGACCCTCTAATAAAACAGCTAGAAGTTCCAGGAGAGACACGCGTTGTGCTTTCAGGGAGGACGTTACAGAAAGTGGAGAGATGTGGATTCTTTCCTGCGGAGAAAAAACCCCCTGTGTTCAGGACATGCAGTATTCTGAAATCGCACGTTCTCGGCATAGCAATTTCGCTATTTCGCTCTCGTGGGTGGACAGCGCCACTCTCCGTTAACCGCTTCGGAGAGTTTGCAGTTGCTGCCCGTAAAATCGCTGTTCTCCCCGAATGCCGATTTCAGCCTTCAGCAGCGGTCTCCTCTCTCGCATGCCGAGAAAGAGCGACTTCAGCCGGATGCTTTTCGCGGCCGACGGGCTTATTAGGCGGACATCCCAAAGGAGCGATTCTGAATGCACCTTCTGTCCATGCATTCTGCACTACGCTTCTCCCTCATTCCTAACCCTTGATTCCTCGGGACATTTCGTTTTTCTCTGTTTTTCCGATGCTACACTTCAGCATTCCGTGACGAACAGATCAGAAGGGAAAAGACCCTCTAATAAAACAGCTAGAAGTTCCAGGAGAGACACCCGTTGTGCTTTCAGAGAGGACGATACAGAAAGGGGAGAGCTGTGGATTCTTTCCTGCGGAGAAAAAAACCCCTCTGTTCAGGCAAAGCAGTATGCTGAATTCGCACGTTCTCGGCATCACAATTAAGCTAATTCGCTCTCGTGGGTGGGCAGCGCCACTCTCTGTTAATTGCTTCGGAGAGTTTGCAGTTGCTGGCCGAGAAATCGCGTTTCTCCCCGAATGCCGCTTTCTGCTTTCTGCAGCGGTCTCGTCTCTCTCGCATGCCGAGAAAGAGCGACTTCAGCCGGATGCTTTTCTCGGACGAGCGGCTTCTTCTGCGCACATCGCAAAGGAGCGGTTCTGTCTTCTCCTTGTCTCCATGCATTCTGCACTACGCTTCTCTCTCAATCTTAACCCTTGATTCCTAGCGACATTTCGTTTTTCTCTGTTTTTCCGATGCTACACATCAGCATTCTGTGACGAACAGAGCAGATGGAAAAAGACCCTCTAACAAGGCAGCTAGAAGTTCCAGGAGAGACACACGTTGTGCTTTCAGGGAGGACGTTACAGAAAGTCGAGAGATGTGGATTCTTTCCTGCGGAGAAAAAACCCCCTGTGTTCAGGACATGCAGTATTCTGAAATCGCACGTTCTCGGCATAGCAATTTCGCTATTTCGCTCTCGTGGGTGGACAGCGCCACTCTCTGTTAACCGCTTCGGAGAGTTTGCAGTTGCTGGCCGAGAAATCGCGGTTTTCCCCGATTGCCGCTTTGTGCCTTCAGCAGCGGTCTCGTCTCTCTCGGATGGCGGGAAAGGGCGACTTCAGCCGGATGCTTTTCTCGGACGAGCGGCTTCTTCTGCGCACATCGCAAGGGAGCGGTTCAGTCTTCTTGTATCCATGCATTCCGCACTACGCTTCTCTCTCATTCTTATGCCTTTGCTTTTATTCCTAGCGACATTTCGTTTTTGTGTGTTTATTCGATGCTACACTTCAGCATTCTGTGACGAACAGAGCAGAAGGAAAAAGACCCTCTAATAAAACAGCTAGAAGTTCCAGGAGAGACACGCGTTGTGCTTTCAGGGAGGACGTTACAGAAAGTGGAGAGATGTGGATTCTTTCCTGCGGAGAAAAAACCCCCTGTGTTCAGGACATGCAGTATTCTGAAATCGCACGTTCTCGGCATAGCAATTTCGCTATTTCGCTCTCGTGGGTGGACAGCGCCACTCTCCGTTAACCGCTTCGGAGAGTTTGCAGTTGCTGCCCGTAAAATCGCTGTTCTCCCCGAATGCCGATTTCAGCCTTCAGCAGCGGTCTCCTCTCTCGCATGCCGAGAAAGAGCGACTTCAGCCGGATGCTTTTCGCGGCCGACGGGCTTATTAGGCGGACATCCCAAAGGAGCGATTCTGAATGCACCTTCTGTCCATGCATTCTGCACTACGCTTCTCCCTCATTCCTAACCCTTGATTCCTCGGGACATTTCGTTTTTCTCTGTTTTTCCGATGCTACACTTCAGCATTCCGTGACGAACAGATCAGAAGGGAAAAGACCCTCTAATAAAACAGCTAGAAGTTCCAGGAGAGACACCCGTTGTGCTTTCAGAGAGGACGATACAGAAAGGGGAGAGCTGTGGATTCTTTCCTGCGGAGAAAAAAACCCCTCTGTTCAGGCAAAGCAGTATGCTGAATTCGCACGTTCTCGGCATCACAATTTCGCTAATTCGCTCTCGTGGGTGGGCAGCGCCACTCTCTGTTAATTGCTTCGGAGAGTTTGCAGTTGCTGGCCGAGAAATCGCGGTTCTCCCCGAATGCCGCTTTCTGCTTTCTGCAGCGGTCTCGTCTCTCTCGCATGCCGAGAAAGAGCGACTTCAGCCGGATGCTTTTCTCGGACGAGCGGCTTCTTCTGCGCACATCCCAAAGGAGCGGTTCTGTCTTCTCCTTGTCTCCATGCATTCTGCACTACGCTTCTCTCTCAATCTTAACCCTTGATTCCTAGCGACATTTCGTTTTTCTCTGTTTTTCCGATGCTACACATCAGCATTCTGTGACGAACAGAGCAGATGGAAAACGACCCTCTAACAAGGCAGCTAGAAGTTCCAGGAGAGACACACGTTGTGCTTTCAGGGAGGACGTTACAGAAAGTCGAGAGATGTGGATTCTTTCCTGCGGAGAAAAAACCCCCTGTGTTCAGGACATGCAGTATTCTGAAATCGCACGTTCTCGGCATAGCAATTTCGCTATTTCGCTCTCGTGGGTGGACAGCGCCAGTCTGTGTTAACCGCTTCGGAGAGTTTGCAGTTGCTGGCCGAGAAATCGCGGTTTTCCCCGATTGCCGCTTTGTGCCTTCAGCAGCGGTCTCGTCTCTCTCGGATGGCGGGAAAGGGCGACTTCAGCCGGATGCTTTTCTCGGACGAGCGGCTTCTTCTGCGCACATCGCAAGGGAGCGGTTCAGTCTTCTTGTATCCATGCATTCCGCACTACGCTTCTCTCTCATTCTTATGCCTTTGCTTTTATTCCTAGCGACATTTCATTTTTGTGTGTTTATTCGATGCTACACTTCAGCATTCTGTGACGAACAGAGCAGAAGGAAAAAGACCCTCTAATAAAACAGCTAGAAGTTCCAGGAGAGACACGCGTTGTGCTTTCAGGGAGGACGTTACAGAAAGTGGAGAGATGTGGATTCTTTCCTGCGGAGAAAAAACCCCCTGTGTTCAGGACATGCAGTATTCTGAAATCGCACGTTCTCGGCATAGCAATTTCGCTATTTCGCTCTCGTGGGTGGACAGCGCCACTCTCTGTTAACCGCTTCGGAGAGTTTGCAGTTGCTGGCCGAGAAATCGCGGTTTTCCCCGATTGCCGCTTTGTGCCTTCAGCAGCGGTCTCGTCTCTCTCGGATGGCTGGAAAGGGCGACTTCAGCCAGATGCTTTTCTCGGACGAGCGGCTTCTTCTGCGCACATCGCAAGGGAGCGGTTCAGTCTTCTTGTATCCATGCATTCCGCACTACGCTTCTCTCTCATTCTTATGCCTTTGCTTTTATTCCTAGCGACATTTCGTTTTTGTGTGTTTATTCGATGCTACACTTCAGCATTCTGTGACGAACAGAGCAGAAGGAAAAAGACCCTCTAATAAAACAGCTAGAAGTTCCAGGAGAGACACGCGTTGTGCTTTCAGGGAGGACGTTACAGAAAGTGGAGAGATGTGGATTCTTTCCTGCGGAGAAAAAACCCCCTGTGTTCAGGACATGCAGTATTCTGAAATCGCACGTTCTCGGCATAGCAATTTCGCTATTTCGCTCTCGTGGGTGGACAGCGCCACTCTCCGTTAACCGCTTCGGAGAGTTTGCAGTTGCTGCCCGTAAAATCGCGGTTCTCCCCGAATGCCGATTTCAGCCTTCAGCAGCGGTCTCCTCTCTCGCATGCCGAGAAAGAGCGACTTCAGCCGGATGCTTTTCGCGGCTGACGGGCTTATTAGGCGGACATCCCAAAGGAGCGATTCTGAATGCACCTTCTGTCCATGCATTCTGCACTACGCTTCTCCCTCATTCCTAACCCTTGATTCCTCGGGACATTTCGTTTTTCTCTGTTTTTCCGATGCTACACTTCAGCATTCCGTGACGAACAGATCAGAAGGGAAAAGACCCTCTAATAAAACAGCTAGAAGTTCCAGGAGAGACACCCGTTGTGCTTTCAGAGAGGACGATACAGAAAGGGGAGAGCTGTGGATTCTTTCCTGCGGAGAAAAAAACCCCTCTGTTCAGGCAAAGCAGTATGCTGAATTCGCACGTTCTCGGCATCACAATTTCGCTAATTCGCTCTCGTGGGTGGGCAGCGCCACTCTCTGTTAATTGCTTCGGAGAGTTTGCAGTTGCTGGCCGAGAAATCGCGGTTCTCCCCGAATGCCGCTTTCTGCTTTCTGCAGCGGTCTCGTCTCTCTCGCATGACGAGAAAGAGCGACTTCAGCCGGATGCTTTTCTGGACGAGCGGCTTCTTCTGCGCACATCCCAAAGGAGCGGTTCTGTCTTCTCCTTGTCTCCATGCATTCTGCACTACGCTTCTCTCTCAATCTTAACCCTTGATTCCTAGCGACATTTCGTTTTTCTCTGTTTTTCCGATGCTACACATCAGCATTCTGTGACGAACAGAGCAGATGGAAAAAGACCCTCTAACAAGGCAGCTAGAAGTTCCAGGAGAGACACACGTTGTGCTTTCAGGGAGGACGTTACAGAAAGTCGAGAGATGTGGATTCTTTCCTGCGGAGATAAAAACCCCCTGTGTTCAGGACATGCAGTATTCTGAAATCGCACGTTCTCGGCATAGCAATTTCGCTATTTCGCTCTCGTGGGTGGACAGCGCCACTCTCTGTTAACCGCTTCGGAGAGTTTGCAGTTGCTGGCCGAGAAATCGCGGTTTTCCCCGATTGCCGCTTTGTGCCTTCAGCAGCGGTCTCGTCTCTCTCGGATGGCGGGAAAGGGCGACTTCAGCCGGATGCTTTTCTCGGACGAGCGGCTTCTTCTGCGCACATCGCAAGGGAGCGGTTCAGTCTTCTTGTATCCATGCATTCCGCACTACGCTTCTCTCTCATTCTTATGCCTTTGCTTTTATTCCTAGCGACATTTCATTTTTGTGTGTTTATTCGATGCTACACTTCAGCATTCTGTGACGAACAGAGCAGAAGGAAAAAGACCCTCTAATAAAACAGCTAGAAGTTCCAGGAGAGACACGCGTTGTGCTTTCAGGGAGGACGTTACAGAAAGTGGAGAGATGTGGATTCTTTCCTGCGGAGAAAAAACCCCCTGTGTTCAGGACATGCAGTATTCTGAAATCGCACGTTCTCGGCATAGCAATTTCGCTATTTCGCTCTCGTGGGTGGACAGCGCCACTCTCCGTTAACCGCTTCGGAGAGTTTGCAGTTGCTGCCCGTAAAATCGCTGTTCTCCCCGAATGCCGATTTCAGCCTTCAGCAGCGGACTCCTCTCTCGCATGCCGAGAAGAAGCGACTTCAGCCGGATGCTTTTCGCGGCCGACGGGCTTCTTAGGCGGACATCCCAAAGGAGCGATTCTGAATGCACCTTCTGTCCATGCATTCTGCACTACGCTTCTCCCTCATTCCTAACCCTTGATTCCTCGGGACATTTCGTTTTTGTCTGTTTTTCCGATGCTACACTTCAGCATTCCGTGACGAACAGATCAGAAGGGAAAAGACCCTCTAATAAAACAGCTAGAGGTTCCAGGAGAGACACCCGTTGTGCTTTCAGAGAGGACGATACAGAAAGGGGAGAGCTGTGGATTCTTTCCTGCGGAGAAAAAAACCCCTCTGTTCAGGCAAAGCAGTATGCTGAATTCGCACGTTCTCGGCATCACAATTTCGCTAATTCGCTCTCGTGGGTGGGCAGCGCCACTCTCTGTTAATTGCTTCGTAGAGTTTGCAGTTGCTGGCCGAGAAATCGCGGTTCTCCCCGAATGCCGCTTTCTGCTTTCTGCAGCGGTCTCGTCTCTCTCGCATGCCGAGAAAGAGCGACTTCAGCCGGATGCTTTTCTCGGACGAGCGGCTTCTTCTGCGCACATCCCAAAGGAGCGGTTCTGTCTTCTCCTTGTCTCCATGCATTCTGCACTACGCTTCTCTCTCAATCTTAACCCTTGATTCCTAGCGACATTTCGTTTTTCTCTGTTTTTCCGATGCTACACATCAGCATTCTGTGACGAACAGAGCAGATGGAAAAAGACCCTCTAACAAGGCAGCTAGAAGTTCCAGGAGAGACACACGTTGTGCTTTCAGGGAGGACGTTACAGAAAGTCGAGAGATGTGGATTCTTTCCTGCGGAGAAAAAACCCCCTGTGTTCAGGACATGCAGTATTCTGAAATCGCACGTTCTCGGCATAGCAATTTCGCTATTTCGCTCTCGTGGGTGGACAGCGCCACTCTCTGTTAACCGCTTCGGAGAGTTTGCAGTTGCTGGCCGAGAAATCGCGGTTTTCCCCGATTGCCGCTTTGTGCCTTCAGCAGCGGTCTCGTCTCTCTCGGATGGCGGGAAAGGGCGACTTCAGCCGGATGCTTTTCTCGGACGAGCGGCTTCTTCTGCGCACATCGCAAGGGAGCGGTTCAGTCTTCTTGTATCCATGCATTCCGCACTACGCTTCTCTCTCATTCTTATGCCTTTGCTTTTATTCCTAGCGACATTTCGTTTTTGTGTGTTTATTCGATGCTACACTTCAGCATTCTGTGACGAACAGAGCAGAAGGAAAAAGACCCTCTAATAAAACAGCTAGAAGTTCCAGGAGAGACACGCGTTGTGCTTTCAGGGAGGACGTTACAGAAAGTGGAGAGATGTGGATTCTTTCCTGCGGAGAAAAAACCCCCTGTGTTCAGGACATGCAGTATTCTGAAATCGCACGTTCTCGGCATAGCAATTTCGCTATTTCGCTCTCGTGGGTGGACAGCGCCACTCTCTGTTAACCGCTTCGGAGAGTTTGCAGTTGCTGGCCGAGAAATCGCGGTTTTCCCCGATTGCCGCTTTGTGCCTTCAGCAGCGGTCTCGTCTCTCTCGGATGGCGGGAAAGGGCGACTTCAGCCGGATGCTTTTCTCGGACGAGCGGCTTCTTCTGCGCACATCGCAAGGGAGCGGTTCAGTCTTCTTGTATCCATGCATTCCGCACTACGCTTCTCTCTCATTCTTATGCCTTTGCTTTTATTCCTAGCGACATTTCGTTTTTGTGTGTTTATTCGATGCTACACTTCAGCATTCTGTGACGAACAGAGCAGAAGGAAAAAGACCCTCTAATAAAACAGCTAGAAGTTCCAGGAGAGACACGCGTTGTGCTTTCAGGGAGGACGTTACAGAAAGTGGAGAGATGTGGATTCTTTCCTGCGGAGAAAAAACCCCCTGTGTTCAGGACATGCAGTATTCTGAAATCGCACGTTCTCGGCATAGCAATTTCGCTATTTCGCTCTCGTGGGTGGACAGCGCCACTCTCCGTTAACCGCTTCGGAGAGTTTGCAGTTGCTGCCCGTAAAATCGCGGTTCTCCCCGAATGCCGATTTCAGCCTTCAGCAGCGGTCTCGTCTCTCGCATGCCGAGAAAGAGCGACATCAGCCGGATGCTTTTCGCGGCCGACGGGCTTATTAGGCGGACATCCCAAAGGAGCGATTCTGAATGCACCTTCTGTCCATGCATTCTGCACTACGCTTCTCCCTCATTCCTAACCCTTGATTCCTCGGGACATTTCGTTTTTCTCTGTTTTTCCGATGCTACACTTCAGCATTCCGTGACGAACAGATCAGAAGGGAAAAGACCCTCTAATAAAACAGCTAGAAGTTCCAGGAGAGACACCCGTTGTGCTTTCAGAGAGGACGATACAGAAAGGGGAGAGCTGTGGATTCTTTCCTGCGGAGAAAAAAACCCCTCTGTTCAGGCAAAGCAGTATGCTGAATTCGCACGTTCTCGGCATCACAATTTCGCTAATTCGCTCTCGTGGGTGGGCAGCGCCACTCTCTGTTAATTGCTTCGGAGAGTTTGCAGTTGCTGGCCGAGAAATCGCGGTTCTCCCCGAATGCCGCTTTCTGCTTTCTGCAGCGGTCTCGTCTCTCTCGCATGCCGAGAAAGAGCGACTTCAGCCGGATGCTTTTCTCGGACGAGCGGCTTCTTCTGCGCACATCCCAAAGGAGCGGTTCTGTCTTCTCCTTGTCTCCATGCATTCTGCACTACGCTTCTCTCTCAATCTTAACCCTTGATTCCTAGCGACATTTCGTTTTTCTCTGTTTTTCCGATGCTACACATCAGCATTCTGTGACGAACAGAGCAGATGGAAAACGACCCTCTAACAAGGCAGCTAGAAGTTCCAGGAGAGACACACGTTGTGCTTTCAGGGAGGACGTTACAGAAAGTGGAGAGATGTGGATTCTTTCCTGCGGAGAAAAAACCCCCTGTGTTCAGGACATGCAGTATTCTGAAATCGCACGTTCTCGGCATAGCAATTTCGCTATTTCGCTCTCGTGGGTGGACAGCGCCACTCTCTGTTAACCGCTTCGGAGAGTTTGCAGTTGCTGGCCGAGAAATCGCGGTTTTCCCCGATTGCCGCTTTGTGCCTTCAGCAGCGGTCTCGTCTCTCTCGGATGGCGGGAAAGGGCGACTTCAGCCGGATGCTTTTCTCGGACGAGCGGCTTCTTCTGCGCACATCGCAAGGGAGCGGTTCAGTCTTCTTGTATCCATGCATTCCGCACTACGCTTCTCTCTCATTCTTATGCCTTTGCTTTTATTCCTAGCGACATTTCGTTTTTGTGTGTTTATTCGATGCTACACTTCAGCATTCTGTGACGAACAGAGCAGAAGGAAAAAGACCCTCTAATAAAACAGCTAGAAGTTCCAGGAGAGACACGCGTTGTGCTTTCAGGGAGGACGTTACAGAAAGTGGAGAGATGTGGATTCTTTCCTGCGGAGAAAAAACCCCCTGTGTTCAGGACATGCAGTATTCTGAAATCGCACGTTCTCGGCATAGCAATTTCGCTATTTCGCTCTCGTGGGTGGACAGCGCCACTCTCCGTTAACCGCTTCGGAGAGTTTGCAGTTGCTGCCCGTAAAATCGCGGTTCTCCCCGAATGCCGATTTCAGCCTTCAGCAGCGGTCTCGTCTCTCGCATGCCGAGAAAGAGCGACATCAGCCGGATGCTTTTCGCGGCCGACGGGCTTATTAGGCGGACATCCCAAAGGAGCGATTCTGAATGCACCTTCTGTCCATGCATTCTGCACTACGCTTCTCCCTCATTCCTAACCCTTGATTCCTCGGGACATTTCGTTTTTCTCTGTTTTTCCGATGCTACACTTCAGCATTCCGTGACGAACAGATCAGAAGGGAAAAGACCCTCTAATAAAACAGCTAGAAGTTCCAGGAGAGACACCCGTTGTGCTTTCAGAGAGGACGATACAGAAAGGGGAGAGCTGTGGATTCTTTCCTGCGGAGAAAAAAACCCCTCTGTTCAGGCAAAGCAGTATGCTGAATTCGCACGTTCTCGGCATCACAATTTCGCTAATTCGCTCTCGTGGGTGGGCAGCGCCACTCTCTGTTAATTGCTTCGGAGAGTTTGCAGTTGCTGGCCGAGAAATCGCGGTTCTCCCCGAATGCCGCTTTCTGCTTTCTGCAGCGGTCTCGTCTCTCTCGCATGCCGAGAAAGAGCGACTTCAGCCGGATGCTTTTCTCGGACGAGCGGCTTCTTCTGCGCACATCCCAAAGGAGCGGTTCTGTCTTCTCCTTGTCTCCATGCATTCTGCACTACGCTTCTCTCTCAATCTTAACCCTTGATTCCTAGCGACATTTCGTTTTTCTCTGTTTTTCCGATGCTACACATCAGCATTCTGTGACGAACAGAGCAGATGGAAAACGACCCTCTAACAAGGCAGCTAGAAGTTCCAGGAGAGACACACGTTGTGCTTTCAGGGAGGACGTTACAGAAAGTCGAGAGATGTGGATTCTTTCCTGCGGAGAAAAAACCCCCTGTGTTCAGGACATGCAGTATTCTGAAATCGCACGTTCTCGGCATAGCAATTTCGCTATTTCGCTCTCGTGGGTGGACAGCGCCAGTCTGTGTTAACCGCTTCGGAGAGTTTGCAGTTGCTGGCCGAGAAATCGCGGTTTTCCCCGATTGCCGCTTTGTGCCTTCAGCAGCGGTCTCGTCTCTCTCGGATGGCGGGAAAGGGCGACTTCAGCCGGATGCTTTTCTCGGACGAGCGGCTTCTTCTGCGCACATCGCAAGGGAGCGGTTCAGTCTTCTTGTATCCATGCATTCCGCACTACGCTTCTCTCTCATTCTTATGCCTTTGCTTTTATTCCTAGCGACATTTCATTTTTGTGTGTTTATTCGATGCTACACTTCAGCATTCTGTGACGAACAGAGCAGAAGGAAAAAGACCCTCTAATAAAACAGCTAGAAGTTCCAGGAGAGACACGCGTTGTGCTTTCAGGGAGGACGTTACAGAAAGTGGAGAGATGTGGATTCTTTCCTGCGGAGAAAAAACCCCCTGTGTTCAGGACATGCAGTATTCTGAAATCGCACGTTCTCGGCATAGCAATTTCGCTATTTCGCTCTCGTGGGTGGACAGCGCCACTCTCTGTTAACCGCTTCGGAGAGTTTGCAGTTGCTGGCCGAGAAATCGCGGTTTTCCCCGATTGCCGCTTTGTGCCTTCAGCAGCGGTCTCGTCTCTCTCGGATGCCGGGAAAGGGCGACTTCAGCCGGATGCTTTTCTCGGACGAGCGGCTTCTTCTGCGCACATCGCAAGGGAGCGGTTCAGTCTTCTTGTATCCATGCATTCCGCACTACGCTTCTCTCTCATTCTTATGCCTTTGCTTTTATTCCTAGCGACATTTCATTTTTGTGTGTTTATTCGATGCTACACTTCAGCATTCTGTGACGAACAGAGCAGAAGGAAAAAGACCCTCTAATAAAACAGCTAGAAGTTCCAGGAGAGACACGCGTTGTGCTTTCAGGGAGGACGTTACAGAAAGTGGAGAGATGTGGATTCTTTCCTGCGGAGAAAAAACCCCCTGTGTTCAGGACATGCAGTATTCTGAAATCGCACGTTCTCGGCATAGCAATTTCGCTATTTCGCTCTCGTGGGTGGACAGCGCCACTCTCTGTTAACCGCTTCGGAGAGTTTGCAGTTGCTGGCCGAGAAATCGCGGTTTTCCCCGATTGCCGCTTTGTGCCTTCAGCAGCGGTCTCGTCTCTCTCGGATGCCGGGAAAGGGCGACTTCAGCCGGATGCTTTTCTCGGACGAGCGGCTTCTTCTGCGCACATCGCAAGGGAGCGGTTCAGTCTTCTTGTATCCATGCATTCCGCACTACGCTTCTCTCTCATTCTTATGCCTTTGCTTTTATTCCTAGCGACATTTCGTTTTTGTGTGTTTATTCGATGCTACACTTCAGCATTCTGTGACGAACAGAGCAGAAGGAAAAAGACCCTCTAATAAAACAGCTAGAAGTTCCAGGAGAGACACGCGTTGTGCTTTCAGGGAGGACGTTACAGAAAGTGGAGAGATGTGGATTCTTTCCTGCGGAGAAAAAACCCCCTGTGTTCAGGACATGCAGTATTCTGAAATCGCACGTTCTCGGCATAGCAATTTCGCTATTTCGCTCTCGTGGGTGGACAGCGCCACTCTCCGTTAACCGCTTCGGAGAGTTTGCAGTTGCTGCCCGTAAAATCGCGGTTCTCCCCGAATGCCGATTTCAGCCTTCAGCAGCGGTCTCGTCTCTCGCATGCCGAGAAAGAGCGACTTCAGCCGGATGCTTTTCGCGGCCGACGGGCTTATTAGGCGGACATCCCAAAGGAGCGATTCTGAATGCACCTTCTGTCCATGCATTCTGCACTACGCTTCTCCCTCATTCCTAACCCTTGATTCCTCGGGACATTTCGTTTTTCTCTGTTTTTCCGATGCTACACTTCAGCATTCCGTGACGAACAGATCAGAAGGGAAAAGACCCTCTAATAAAACAGCTAGAAGTTCCAGGAGAGACACCCGTTGTGCTTTCAGAGAGGACGATACAGAAAGGGGAGAGCTGTGGATTCTTTCCTGCGGAGAAAAAAAACCCTCTGTTCAGGCAAAGCAGTATGCTGAATTCGCACGTTCTCGGCATCACAATTTCGCTAATTCGCTCTCGTGGGTGGGCAGCGCCACTCTCTGTTAATTGCTTCGGAGAGTTTGCAGTTGCTGGCCGAGAAATCGCGGTTCTCCCCGAATGCCGCTTTCTGCTTTCTGCAGCGGTCTCGTCTCTCTCGCATGCTGAGAAAGAGCGACTTCAGCCGGATGCTTTTCTCGGACGAGCGGCTTCTTCTGCGCACATCCCAAAGGAGCGGTTCTGTCTTCTCCTTGTCTCCATGCATTCTGCACTACGCTTCTCTCTCAATCTTAACCCTTGATTCCTAGCGACATTTCGTTTTTCTCTGTTTTTCCGATGCTACACATCAGCATTCTGTGACGAACAGAGCAGATGGAAAAAGACCCTCTAACAAGGCAGCTAGAAGTTCCAGGAGAGACACACGTTGTGCTTTCAGGGAGGACGTTACAGAAAGTCGAGAGATGTGGATTCTTTCCTGCGGAGATAAAAACCCCCTGTGTTCAGGACATGCAGTATGCTGAATTCGCACGTTCTCGGCATAGCAATTTCGCTATTTCGCTCTCGTGGGTGGACAGCGCCACTCTCTGTTAACCGCTTCGGAGAGTTTGCAGTTGCTGGCCGAGAAATCGCGGTTTTCCCCGATTGCCGCTTTGTGCCTTCAGCAGCGGTCTCGTCTCTCTCGGATGGCGGGAAAGGGCGACTTCAGCCGGATGCTTTTCTCGGACGAGCGGCTTCTTCTGCGCACATCGCAAGGGAGCGGTTCAGTCTTCTTGTATCCATGCATTCCGCACTACGCTTCTCTCTCATTCTTATGCCTTTGCTTTTATTCCTAGCGACATTTCATTTTTGTGTGTTTATTCGATGCTACACTTCAGCATTCTGTGACGAACAGAGCAGAAGGAAAAAGACCCTCTAATAAAACAGCTAGAAGTTCCAGGAGAGACACGCGTTGTGCTTTCAGGGAGGACGTTACAGAAAGTGGAGAGATGTGGATTCTTTCCTGCGGAGAAAAAACCCCCTGTGTTCAGGACATGCAGTATTCTGAAATCGCACGTTCTCGGCATAGCAATTTCGCTATTTCGCTCTCGTGGGTGGACAGCGCCACTCTCCGTTAACCGCTTCGGAGAGTTTGCAGTTGCTGCCCGTAAAATCGCGGTTCTCCCCGAATGCCGATTTCAGCCTTCAGCAGCGGTCTCCTCTCTCGCATGCCGAGAAAGAGCGACTTCAGCCGGATGCTTTTCGCGGCCGACGGGCTTATTAGGCGGACATCCCAAAGGAGCGATTCTGAATGCACCTTCTGTCCATGCATTCTGCACTACGCTTCTCCCTCATTCCTAACCCTTGATTCCTCGGGACATTTCGTTTTTCTCTGTTTTTCCGATGCTACACTTCAGCATTCCGTGACGAACAGATCAGAAGGGAAAAGACCCTCTAATAAAACAGCTAGAAGTTCCAGGAGAGACACCCGTTGTGCTTTCAGAGAGGACGATACAGAAAGGGGAGAGCTGTGGATTCTTTCCTGCGGAGAAAAAAACCCCTCTGTTCAGGCAAAGCAGTATGCTGAATTCGCACGTTCTCGGCATCACAATTTCGCTAATTCGCTCTCGTGGGTGGGCAGCGCCACTCTCTGTTAATTGCTTCGGAGAGTTTGCAGTTGCTGGCCGAGAAATCGCGGTTCTACCCGAATGCCGCTTTCTGCTTTCTGCAGCGGTCTCGTCTCTCTCGCATGCCGAGAAAGAGCGACTTCAGCCGGATGCTTTTCTCGGACGAGCGGCTTCTTCTGCGCACATCGCAAAGGAGCGGTTCGGTGTTCTCCTTATGTCCATGCATTCTGCACTACGCTTCTCTCTCATTCTTATGCCTTTGCTTTTATTCCTAGCGACATTTCGTTTTTGTGTGTTTATCCGATGCTACACTTCAGCATTCTGTGACGAAAAGTGTAGAAGGGAAAAGACCCTCTAACAAGGCAGCTAGAAGTTCCAGGAGCGACACACGTTGTCCTTTCGGGGATGACGTTACAGAAAGTCGAGAGATGTGGATTCTTTCCTGCGGAGATAAAAACCCCCTGTGTTCAGGCAATACAGTATGCAAAATTTACAAGTTCTCTGCATCACAGTTCCGTTATTTCGCTCACGCACGTCTAAAGCGGCAATCGCGGTGAACCGCTACGGAGAGTTTGCAGTTGCTAGCCGGGAAATCGCGGTTCTCCCCGAATGCCGCTTTCAGCCTTCAGCAGCAGTCTCGTCTCTCTCGCATGCCGAGAAAGAGCGACTTCAGCCGGATGCTTTTCTCGGACGAGCGGCTTCTTCTGCGCACATCCCAAAGGAGCGGTTCTGTCTTCTCCTTGTCTCCATGCATTCTGCACTACGCTTCTCTCTCAATCTTAACCCTTGATTCCTAGCGACATTTCGTTTTTCTCTGTTTTTCCGATGCTACACATCAGCATTCTGTGACGAACAGAGCAGATGGAAAAAGACCCTCTAACAAGGCAGCTAGAAGTTCCAGGAGAGACACACGTTGTGCTTTCAGGGAGGACGTTACAGAAAGTGGAGAGATGTGGATTCTTTCCTGCGGAGAAAAAACCCCCTGTGTTCAGGACATGCAGTATTCTGAAATCGCACGTTCTCGGCATAGCAATTTCGCTATTTCGCTCTCGTGGGTGGACAGCGCCACTCTCTGTTAACCGCTTCGGAGAGTTTGCAGTTGCTGGCCGAGAAATCGCGGTTTTCCCCGATTGCCGCTTTGTGCCTTCAGCAGCGGTCTCGTCTCTCTCGGATGGCGGGAAAGGGCGACTTCAGCCGGATGCTTTTCTCGGACGAGCGGCTTCTTCTGCGCACATCGCAAGGGAGCGGTTCAGTCTTCTTGTATCCATGCATTCCGCACTACGCTTCTCTCTCATTCTTATGCCTTTGCTTTTATTCCTAGCGACATTTCGTTTTTGTGTGTTTATTCGATGCTACACTTCAGCATTCTGTGACGAACAGATCAGAAGGGAAAAGACCCTCTAATAAAACAGCTAGAAGTTCCAGGAGAGACACGCGTTGTGCTTTCAGGGAGGACGTTACAGAAAGTGGAGAGATGTGGATTCTTTCCTGCGGAGAAAAAACCCCCTGTGTTCAGGACATGCAGTATTCTGAAATCGCACGTTCTCGGCATAGCAATTTCGCTATTTCGCTCTCGTGGGTGGACAGCGCCACTCTCTGTTAACCTCTTCGGAGAGTTTGCAGTTGCTGGCCGAGAAATCGCGGTTTTCCCCGATTGCCGCTTTGTGCCTTCAGCAGCGGTCTCGTCTCTCTCGGATGCCGGGAAAGGGCGACTTCAGCCGGATGCTTTTCGATGCCGACGGGCTTATTAGGCGGACATCCCAAAGGAGCGATTCTGAATGCACCTTCTGTCCATGCATTCTGCACTACGCTTCTCCCTCATTCCTAACCCTTGATTCCTCGGGACATTTCGTTTTTCTCTGTTTTTCCGATGCTACACTTCAGCATTCCGTGACGAACAGATCAGAAGGGAAAAGACCCTCTAATAAAACAGCTAGAAGTTCCAGGAGAGACACCCGTTGTGCTTTCAGAGAGGACGATACAGAAAGGGGAGAGCTGTGGATTCTTTCCTGCGGAGAAAAAAAACCCTCTGTTCAGGCAAAGCAGTATGCTGAATTCGCACGTTCTCGGCATCACAATTTCGCTAATTCGCTCTCGTGGGTGGGCAGCGCCACTCTCTGTTAATTGCTTCGGAGAGTTTGCAGTTGCTGGCCGAGAAATCGCGGTTCTCCCCGAATGCCGCTTTCTGCTTTCTGCAGCGGTCTCGTCTCTCTCGCATGCCGAGAAAGAGCGACTTCAGCCGGATGCTTTTCTCGGACGAGCGGCTTCTTCTGCGCACATCGCAAAGGAGCGGTTCGGTGTTCTCCTTATGTCCATGCATTCTGCACTACGCTTCTCTCTCATTCTTATGCCTTTGCTTTTATTCCTAGCGACATTTCGTTTTTGTGTGTTTATCCGATGCTACACTTCAGCATTCTGTGACGAAAAGTGTAGAAGGGAAAAGACCCTCTAACAAGGCAGCTAGAAGTTCCAGGAGCGACACACGTTGTCCTTTCGGGGATGACGTTACAGAAAGTCGAGAGATGTGGATTCTTTCCTGCGGAGATAAAAACCCCCTGTGTTCAGGCAATACAGTATGCAAAATTTACAAGTTCTCTGCATCACAGTTCCGTTATTTCGCTCACGCACGTCTAAAGCGGCAATCGCGGTGAACCGCTACGGAGAGTTTGCAGTTGCTAGCCGGGAAATCGCGGTTCTCCCCGAATGCCGATTTCAGCCTTCAGCAGCAGTCTCGTCTCTCTCGCATGCCGAGAAAGAGCGACTTCAGCCGGATGCTTTTCGATGCCGACGGGCTTATTAGGCGGACATCCCAAAGGAGCGATTCTGAATGCACCTTCTGTCCATGCATTCTGCACTACGCTTCTCCCTCATTCCTAACCCTTGATTCCTCGGGACATTTCGTTTTTGTCTGTTTTTCCGATGCTACACTTCAGCATTCCGTGACGAACAGATCAGAAGGGAAAAGACCCTCTAACAAGGCAGCTAGAAGTTCCAGGAGAGACACCCGTTGTGCTTTCAGACAGGACGATACAGAAAGGGGAGAGCTGTGGATTCTTTCCTGCGGAGAAAAAAACCCCTCTGTTCAGGCAAAGCAGTATGCTGAATTCGCACATTCTCGGCATCACAATTTCGCTAATTCGCTCTCGTGGGTGGGCAGCGCCACTCTCTGTTAATTGCTTCGGAGAGTTTGCAGTTGCTGGCCGAGAAATCGCGGTTCTCCCCGAATGCCGCTTTCTGCTTTCTGCAGCGGTCTCGTCTCTCTCGCATGCCGAGAAAGAGCGACTTCAGCCGGATGCTTTTCTCGGACGAGCGGCTTCTTCTGCGCACATCGCAAAGGAGCGGTTCGGTGTTCTCCTTATGTCCATGCATTCTGCACTACGCTTCTCTCTCATTCTTATGCCTTTGCTTTTATTCCTAGCGACATTTCGTTTTTGTGTGTTTATCCGATGCTACACTTCAGCATTCTGTGACGAAAAGTGTAGAAGGGAAAAGACCCTCTAACAAGGCAGCTAGAAGTTCCAGGAGCGACACACGTTGTCCTTTCGGGGATGACGTTACAGAAAGTCGAGAGATGTGGATTCTTTCCTGCGGAGATAAAAACCCCCTGTGTTCAGGCAATACAGTATGCAAAATTTACAAGTTCTCTGCATCACAGTTCCGTTATTTCGCTCACGCACGTCTAAAGCGGCAATCGCGGTGAACCGCTACGGAGAGTTTGCAGTTGCTAGCCGGGAAATCGCGGTTCTCCCCGAATGCCGCTTTCAGCCTTCAGCAGCAGTCTCGTCTCTCTCGCATGCCGAGAAAGAGCGACTTCAGCCGGATGCTTTTCTCGGACGAGCGGCTTCTTCTGCGCACATCCCAAAGGAGCGGTTCTGTCTTCTCCTTGTCTCCATGCATTCTGCACTACGCTTCTCTCTCAATCTTAACCCTTGATTCCTAGCGACATTTCGTTTTTCTCTGTTTTTCCGATGCTACACATCAGCATTCTGTGACGAACAGAGCAGATGGAAAAAGACCCTCTAACAAGGCAGCTAGAAGTTCCAGGAGAGACACACGTTGTGCTTTCAGGGAGGACGTTACAGAAAGTGGAGAGATGTGGATTCTTTCCTGCGGAGAAAAAACCCCCTGTGTTCAGGACATGCAGTATTCTGAAATCGCACGTTCTCGGCATAGCAATTTCGCTATTTCGCTCTCGTGGGTGGACAGCGCCACTCTCTGTTAACCGCTTCGGAGAGTTTGCAGTTGCTGGCCGAGAAATCGCGGTTTTCCCCGATTGCCGCTTTGTGCCTTCAGCAGCGGTCTCGTCTCTCTCGGATGCCGGGAAAGGGCGACTTCAGCCGGATGCTTTTCGATGCCGACGGGCTTATTAGGCGGACATCCCAAAGGAGCGATTCTGAATGCACCTTCTGTCCATGCATTCTGCACTACGCTTCTCCCTCATTCCTAACCCTTGATTCCTCGGGACATTTCGTTTTTCTCTGTTTTTCCGATGCTACACTTCAGCATTCCGTGACGAACAGATCAGAAGGGAAAAGACCCTCTAATAAAACAGCTAGAAGTTCCAGGAGAGACACCCGTTGTGCTTTCAGAGAGGACGATACAGAAAGGGGAGAGCTGTGGATTCTTTCCTGCGGAGAAAAAAAACCCTCTGTTCAGGCAAAGCAGTATGCTGAATTCGCACGTTCTCGGCATCACAATTTCGCTAATTCGCTCTCGTGGGTGGGCAGCGCCACTCTCTGTTAATTGCTTCGGAGAGTTTGCAGTTGCTGGCCGAGAAATCGCGGTTCTCCCCGAATGCTGCTTTCTGCTTTCTGCAGCGGTCTCGTCTCTCTCGCATGCCGAGAAAGAGCGACTTCAGCCGGATGCTTTTCTCGGACGAGCGGCTTCTTCTGCGCACATCGCAAAGGAGCGGTTCGGTGTTCTCCTTATGTCCATGCATTCTGCACTACGCTTCTCTCTCATTCTTATGCCTTTGCTTTTATTCCTAGCGACATTTCGTTTTTGTGTGTTTATCCGATGCTACACTTCAGCATTCTGTGACGAAAAGTGTAGAAGGGAAAAGACCCTCTAACAAGGCAGCTAGAAGTTCCAGGAGCGACACACGTTGTCCTTTCGGGGATGACGTTACAGAAAGTCGAGAGATGTGGATTCTTTCCTGCGGAGATAAAAACCCCCTGTGTTCAGGCAATACAGTATGCAAAATTTACAAGTTCTCTGCATCACAGTTCCGTTATTTCGCTCACGCACGTCTAAAGCGGCAATCGCGGTGAACCGCTACGGAGAGTTTGCAGTTGCTAGCCGGGAAATCGCGGTTCTCCCCGAATGCCGCTTTCAGCCTTCAGCAGCAGTCTCGTCTCTCTCGCATGCCGAGAAAGAGCGACTTCAGCCGGATGCTTTTCTCGGACGAGCGGCTTCTTCTGCGCACATCCCAAAGGAGCGGTTCTGTCTTCTCCTTGTCTCCATGCATTCTGCACTACGCTTCTCTCTCAATCTTAACCCTTGATTCCTAGCGACATTTCGTTTTTCTCTGTTTTTCCGATGCTACACATCAGCATTCTGTGACGAACAGAGCAGATGGAAAAAGACCCTCTAACAAGGCAGCTAGAAGTTCCAGGAGAGACACACGTTGTGCTTTCAGGGAGGACGTTACAGAAAGTCGAGAGATGTGGATTCTTTCCTGCGGAGAAAAAACCTCCTGTGTTCAGGACATGCAGTATTCTGAAATCGCACGTTCTCGGCATAGCAATTTCGCTATTTCGCTCTCGTGGGTGGACAGCGCCACTCTCTGTTAACCGCTTCGGAGAGTTTGCAGTTGCTGGCCGAGAAATCGCGGTTTTCCCCGATTGCCGCTTTGTGCCTTCAGCAGCGGTCTCGTCTCTCTCGGATGCCGGGAAAGGGCGACTTCAGCCGGATGCTTTTCTCGGACGAGCGGCTTCTTCTGCGCACATCGCAAGGGAGCGGTTCAGTCTTCTTGTATCCATGCATTCCGCACTACGCTTCTCTCTCATTCTTATGCCTTTGCTTTTATTCCTAGCGACATTTCGTTTTTGTGTGTTTATTCGATGCTACACTTCAGCATTCTGTGACGAACAGAGCAGAAGGAAAAAGACCCTCTAATAAAACAGCTAGAAGTTCCAGGAGAGACACGCGTTGTGCTTTCAGGGAGGACGTTACAGAAAGTGGAGAGATGTGGATTCTTTCCTGCGGAGAAAAAACCCCCTGTGTTCAGGACATGCAGTATTCTGAAATCGCACGTTCTCGGCATAGCAATTTCGCTATTTCGCTCTCGTGGGTGGACAGCGCCACTCTCCGTTAACCGCTTCGGAGAGTTTGCAGTTGCTGCCCGTAAAATCGCGGTTCTCCCCGAATGCCGATTTCAGCCTTCAGCAGCGGTCTCGTCTCTCGCATGCCGAGAAAGAGCGACTTCAGCCGGATGCTTTTCGCGGCCGACGGGCTTATTAGGCGGACATCCCAAAGGAGCGATTCTGAATGCACCTTCTGTCCATGCATTCTGCACTACGCTTCTCCCTCATTCCTAACCCTTGATTCCTCGGGACATTTCGTTTTTCTCTGTTTTTCCGATGCTACACTTCAGCATTCCGTGACGAACAGATCAGAAGGGAAAAGACCCTCTAATAAAACAGCTAGAAGTTCCAGGAGAGACACCCGTTGTGCTTTCAGAGAGGACGATACAGAAAGGGGAGAGCTGTGGATTCTTTCCTGCGGAGAAAAAAAACCCTTTGTTCAGGCAAAGCAGTATGCTGAATTCGCACGTTCTCGGCATCACAATTTCGCTAATTCGCTCTCGTGGGTGGGCAGCGCCACTCTCTGTTAATTGCTTCGGAGAGTTTGCAGTTGCTGGCCGAGAAATCGCGGTTCTCCCCGAATGCCGCTTTCTGCTTTCTGCAGCGGTCTCGTCTCTCTCGCATGCCGAGAAAGAGCGACTTCAGCCGGATGCTTTTCTCGGACGAGCGGCTTCTTCTGCGCACATCCCAAAGGAGCGGTTCTGTCTTCTCCTTGTCTCCATGCATTCTGCACTACGCTTCTCTCTCATTCTTATGCCTTTGCTTTTATTCCTAGCGACATTTCGTTTTTGTGTGTTTATCCGATGCTACACTTCAGCATTCTGTGACGAAAAGTGTAGAAGGGAAAAGACCCTCTAACAAGGCAGCTAGAAGTTCCAGGAGCGACACACGTTGTCCTTTCGGGGATGACGTTACAGAAAGTCGAGAGATGTGGATTCTTTCCTGCGGAGATAAAAACCCCCTGTGTTCAGGCAATACAGTATGCAAAATTTACAAGTTCTCTGCATCACAGTTCCGTTATTTCGCTCACGCACGTCTAAAGCGGCAATCGCGGTGAACCGCTACGGAGAGTTTGCAGTTGCTAGCCGGGAAATCGCGGTTCTCCCCGAATGCCGCTTTCAGCCTTCAGCAGCAGTCTCGTCTCTCTCGCATGCCGAGAAAGAGCGACTTCAGCCGGATGCTTTTCTCGGACAAGCGGCTTCTTCTGCGCACATCCCAAAGGAGCGGTTCTGTCTTCTCCTTGTCTCCATGCATTCTGCACTACGCTTCTCTCTCAATCTTAACCCTTGATTCCTAGCGACATTTCGTTTTTCTCTGTTTTTCCGATGCTACACTTCAGCATTCTGTGACGAACAGAGCAGATGGAAAAAGACCCTCTAACAAGGCAGCTAGAAGTTCCAGGAGAGACACGCGTTGTGCTTTCAGGGAGGACGTTACAGAAAGTGGAGAGATGTGGATTCTTTCCTGCGGAGAAAAAACCCCTCTGTTCAGGACATGCAGTATTCTGAAATCGCACGTTCTCGGCATAGCAATTTCGCTATTTCGCTCTCGTGGGTGGACAGCGCCACTCTCTGTTAACCGCTTCGGAGAGTTTGCAGTTGCTGGCCGAGAAATCGCGGTTTTCCCCGATTGCCGCTTTGTGCCTTCAGCAGCGGTCTCGTCTCTCTCGGATGGCGGGAAAGGGCGACTTCAGCCGGATGCTTTTCTCGGACGAGCGGCTTCTTCTGCGCACATCGCAAGGGAGCGGTTCAGTCTTCTTGTATCCATGCATTCCGCACTACGCTTCTCTCTCATTCTTATGCCTTTGCTTTTATTCCTAGCGACATTTCGTTTTTGTGTGTTTATTCGATGCTACACTTCAGCATTCTGTGACGAACAGAGCAGAAGGAAAAAGACCCTCTAATAAAACAGCTAGAAGTTCCAGGAGAGACACGCGTTGTGCTTTCAGGGAGGACGTTACAGAAAGTGGAGAGATGTGGATTCTTTCCTGCGGAGAAAAAACCCCCTGTGTTCAGGACATGCAGTATTCTGAAATCGCACGTTCTCGGCATAGCAATTTCGCTATTTCGCTCTCGTGGGTGGACAGCGCCACTCTCCGTTAACCGCTTCGGAGAGTTTGCAGTTGCTGCCCGTAAAATCGCGGTTCTCCCCGAATGCCGATTTCAGCCTTCAGCAGCGGTCTCGTCTCTCGCATGCCGAGAAAGAGCGACTTCAGCCGGATGCTTTTCGCGGCCGACGGGCTTATTAGGCGGACATCCCAAAGGAGCGATTCTGAATGCACCTTCTGTCCATGCATTCTGCACTACGCTTCTCCCTCATTCCTAACCCTTGATTCCTCGGGACATTTCGTTTTTCTCTGTTTTTCCGATGCTACACTTCAGCATTCCGTGACGAACAGATCAGAAGGGAAAAGACCCTCTAATAAAACAGCTAGAAGTTCCAGGAGAGACACCCGTTGTGCTTTCAGAGAGGACGATACAGAAAGGGGAGAGCTGTGGATTCTTTCCTGCGGAGAAAAAAACCCCTCTGTTCAGGCAAAGCAGTATGCTGAATTCGCACGTTCTCGGCATCACAATTTCGCTAATTCGCTCTCGTGGGTGGGCAGCGCCACTCTCTGTTAATTGCTTCGGAGAGTTTGCAGTTGCTGGCCGAGAAAGCGCGGTTCTACCCGAATGCCGCTTTCTGCTTTCTGCAGCGGTCTCGTCTCTCTCGCATGCCGAGAAAGAGCGACTTCAGCCGGATGCTTTTCTCGGACGAGCGGCTTCTTCTGCGCACATCGCAAAGGAGCGGTTCGGTGTTCTCCTTATGTCCATGCATTCTGCACTACGCTTCTCTCTCATTCTTATGCCTTTGCTTTTATTCCTAGCGACATTTCGTTTTTGTGTGTTTATCCGATGCTACACTTCAGCATTCTGTGACGAAAAGTGTAGATAGGAAAAGACCCTCTAACAAGGCAGCTAGAAGTTCCAGGAGCGACACACGTTGTCCTTTCGGGGATGACGTTACAGAAAGTCGAGAGATGTGGATTCTTTCCTGCGGAGAAAAAACCCCCTGTGTTCAGGACATGCAGTATTCTGAAATCGCACGTTCTCGGCATAGCAATTTCGCTATTTCGCTCTCGTGGGTGGACAGCGCCACTCTCCGTTAACCGCTTCGGAGAGTTTGCAGTTGCTGGCCGAGAAATCGCGGTTTTCCCCGATTGCCGCTTTGTGCCTTCAGCAGCGGTCTCGTCTCTCTCGGATGCCGGGAAAGGGCGACTTCAGCCGGATGCTTTTCGATGCCGACGGGCTTATTAGGCGGACATCCCAAAGGAGCGATTCTGAATGCACCTTCTGTCCATGCATTCTGCACTACGCTTCTCCCTCATTCCTAACCCTTGATTCCTCGGGACATTTCGTTTTTCTCTGTTTTTCCGATGCTACACTTCAGCATTCCGTGACGAACAGATCAGAAGGGAAAAGACCCTCTAATAAAACAGCTAGAAGTTCCAGGAGAGACACCCGTTGTGCTTTCAGAGAGGACGATACAGAAAGGGGAGAGCTGTGGATTCTTTCCTGCGGAGAAAAAAAACCCTCTGTTCAGGCAAAGCAGTATGCTGAATTCGCACGTTCTCGGCATCACAATTTCGCTAATTCGCTCTCGTGGGTGGGCAGCGCCACTCTCTGTTAATTGCTTCGGAGAGTTTGCAGTTGCTGGCCGAGAAATCGCGGTTCTCCCCGAATGCCGCTTTCTGCTTTCTGCAGCGGTCTCGTCTCTCTCGCATGCCGAGAAAGAGCGACTTCAGCCGGATGCTTTTCTCGGACGAGCGGCTTCTTCTGCGCACATCGCAAAGGAGCGGTTCGGTGTTCTCCTTATGTCCATGCATTCTGCACTACGCTTCTCTCTCATTCTTATGCCTTTGCTTTTATTCCTAGCGACATTTCGTTTTTGTGTGTTTATCCGATGCTACACTTCAGCATTCTGTGACGAAAAGTGTAGAAGGGAAAAGACCCTCTAACAAGGCAGCTAGAAGTTCCAGGAGCGACACACGTTGTCCTTTCGGGGATGACGTTACAGAAAGTCGAGAGATGTGGATTCTTTCCTGCGGAGATAAAAACCCCCTGTGTTCAGGCAATACAGTATGCAAAATTTACAAGTTCTCTGCATCACAGTTCCGTTATTTCGCTCACGCACGTCTAAAGCGGCAATCGCGGTGAACCGCTACGGAGAGTTTGCAGTTGCTAGCCGGGAAATCGCGGTTCTCCCCGAATGCCGCTTTCAGCCTTCAGCAGCAGTCTCGTCTCTCTCGCATGCCGAGAAAGAGCGACTTCAGCCGGATGCTTTTCTCGGACGAGCGGCTTCTTCTGCGCACATCCCAAAGGAGCGGTTCTGTCTTCTCCTTGTCTCCATGCATTCTGCACTACGCTTCTCTCTCAATCTTAACCCTTGATTCCTAGCGACATTTCGTTTTTCTCTGTTTTTCCGATGCTACACATCAGCATTCTGTGACGAACAGAGCAGATGGAAAAAGACCCTCTAACAAGGCAGCTAGAAGTTCCAGGAGAGACACACGTTGTGCTTTCAGGGAGGACGTTACAGAAAGTCGAGAGATGTGGATTCTTTCCTGCGGAGAAAAAACCCCCTGTGTTCAGGACATGCAGTATTCTGAAATCGCACGTTCTCGGCATAGCAATTTCGCTATTTCGCTCTCGTGGGTGGACAGCGCCACTCTCTGTTAACCGCTTCGGAGAGTTTGCAGTTGCTGGCCGAGAAATCGCGGTTTTCCCCGATTGCCGCTTTGTGCCTTCAGCAGCGGTCTCGTCTCTCTCGGATGGCGGGAAAGGGCGACTTCAGCCGGATGCTTTTCTCGGACGAGCGGCTTCTTCTGCGCACATCGCAAGGGAGCGGTTCAGTCTTCTTGTATCCATGCATTCCGCACTACGCTTCTCTCTCATTCTTATGCCTTTGCTTTTATTCCTAGCGACATTTCGTTTTTGTGTGTTTATTCGATGCTACACTTCAGCATTCTGTGACGAACAGAGCAGAAGGAAAAAGACCCTCTAATAAAACAGCTAGAAGTTCCAGGAGAGACACGCGTTGTGCTTTCAGGGAGGACGTTACAGAAAGTGGAGAGATGTGGATTCTTTCCTGCGGAGAAAAAACCCCCTGTGTTCAGGACATGCAGTATTCTGAAATCGCACGTTCTCGGCATAGCAATTTCGCTATTTCGCTCTCGTGGGTGGACAGCGCCACTCTCTGTTAACCGCTTCGGAGAGTTTGCAGTTGCTGGCCGAGAAATCGCGGTTTTCCCCGATTGCCGCTTTGTGCCTTCAGCAGCGGTCTCGTCTCTCTCGGATGCCGGGAAAGGGCGACTTCAGCCGGATGCTTTTCGCGGCCGACGGGCTTATTAGGCGGACATCCCAAAGGAGCGATTCTGAATGCACCTTCTGTCCATGCATTCTGCACTACGCTTCTCCCTCATTCCTAACCCTTGATTCCTCGGGACATTTCGTTTTTCTCTGTTTTTCCGATGCTACACTTCAGCATTCCGTGACGAACAGATCAGAAGGGAAAAGACCCTCTAATAAAACAGCTAGAAGTTCCAGGAGAGACACCCGTTGTGCTTTCAGAGAGGACGATACAGAAAGGAGAGAGCTGTGGATTCTTTCCTGCGGAGAAAAAAAACCCCTCTGTTCAGGCAAAGCAGTATGCTGAATTCGCACGTTCTCGGCATCACAATTTCGCTAATTCGCTCTCGTGGGTGGGCAGCGCCACTCTCTGTTAATTGCTTCGGAGAGTTTGCAGTTGCTGGCCGAGAAATCGCGGTTCTACCCGAATGCCGCTTTCTGCTTTCTGCAGCGGTCTCGTCTCTCTCGCATGCCGAGAAAGAGCGACTTCAGCCGGATGCTTTTCTCGGACGAGCGGCTTCTTCTGCGCACATCGCAAAGGAGCGGTTCGGTGTTCTCCTTATGTCCATGCATTCTGCACTACGCTTCTCTCTCATTCTTATGCCTTTGCTTTTATTCCTAGCGACATTTCGTTTTTGTGTGTTTATCCGATGCTACACTTCAGCATTCTGTGACGAAAAGTGTAGAAGGGAAAAGACCCTCTAACAAGGCAGCTAGAAGTTCCAGGAGCGACACACGTTGTCCTTTCGGGGATGACGTTACAGAAAGTCGAGAGATGTGGATTCTTTCCTGCGGAGATAAAAACCCCCTGTGTTCAGGCAATACAGTATGCAAAATTTACAAGTTCTCTGCATCACAGTTCCGTTATTTCGCTCACGCACGTCTAAAGCGGCAATCGCGGTGAACCGCTACGGAGAGTTTGCAGTTGCTAGCCGGGAAATCGCGGTTCTCCCCGAATGCCGCTTTCAGCCTTCAGCAGCAGTCTCGTCTCTCTCGCATGCCGAGAAAGAGCGACTTCAGCCGGATGCTTTTCGATGCCGACGGGCTTATTAGGCGGACATCCCAAAGGAGCGATTCTGAATGCACCTTCTGTCCATGCATTCTGCACTACGCTTCTCCCTCATTCCTAACCCTTGATTCCTCGGGACATTTCGTTTTTCTCTGTTTTTCCGATGCTACACTTCAGCATTCCGTGACGAACAGATCAGAAGGGAAAAGACCCTCTAACAAGGCAGCTAGAAGTTCCAGGAGAGACACCCGTTGTGCTTTCAGACAGGACGATACAGAAAGGGGAGAGCTGTGGATTCTTTCCTGCGGAGAAAAAAACCCCTCTGTTCAGGCAAAGCAGTATGCTGAATTCGCACGTTCTCGGCATCACAATTTCGCTAATTCGCTCTCGTGGGTGGGCAGCGCCACTCTCTGTTAATTGCTTCGGAGAGTTTGCAGTTGCTGGCCGAGAAATCGCGGTTCTACCCGAATGCCGCTTTCTGCTTTCTGCAGCGGTCTCGTCTCTCTCGCATGCCGAGAAAGAGCGACTTCAGCCGGATGCTTTTCTCGGACGAGCGGCTTCTTCTGCGCACATCGCAAAGGAGCGGTTCGGTGTTCTCCTTATGTCCATGCATTCTGCACTACGCTTCTCTCTCATTCTTATGCCTTTGCTTTTATTCCTAGCGACATTTCGTTTTTGTGTGTTTATCCGATGCTACACTTCAGCATTCTGTGACGAAAAGTGTAGAAGGGAAAAGACCCTCTAACAAGGCAGCTAGAAGTTCCAGGAGCGACACACGTTGTCCTTTCGGGGATGACGTTACAGAAAGTCGAGAGATGTGGATTCTTTCCTGCGGAGATAAAAACCCCCTGTGTTCAGGCAATACAGTATGCAAAATTTACAAGTTCTCTGCATCACAGTTCCGTTATTTCGCTCACGCACGTCTAAAGCGGCAATCGCGGTGAACCGCTACGGAGAGTTTGCAGTTGCTAGCCGGGAAATCGCGGTTCTCCCCGAATGCCGCTTTCAGCCTTCAGCAGCAGTCTCGTCTCTCTCGCATGCCGAGAAAGAGCGACTTCAGCCGGATGCTTTTCGATGCCGACGGGCTTATTAGGCGGACATCCCAAAGGAGCGATTCTGAATGCACCTTCTGTCCATGCATTCTGCACTACGCTTCTCCCTCATTCCTAACCCTTGATTCCTCGGGACTTTTCGTTTTTCTCTGTTTTTCCGATGCTACACTTCAGCATTCCGTGACGAACAGATCAGAAGGGAAAAGACCCTCTAATAAAACAGCTAGAAGTTCCAGGAGAGACACCCGTTGTGCTTTCAGAGAGGACGATACAGAAAGGGGAGAGCTGTGGATTCTTTCCTGCGGAGAAAAAAACCCCTCTGTTCAGGCAAAGCAGTATGCTGAATTCACACGTTCTCGGCATCACAATTTCGCTAATTCGCTCTCGTGGGTGGGCAGCGCCACTCTCTGTTAATTGCTTCGGAGAGTTTGCAGTTGCTGGCCGAGAAATCGCGGTTCTACCCGAATGCCGCTTTCTGCTTTCTGCAGCGGTCTCGTCTCTCTCGCATGCCGAGAAAGAGCGACTTCAGCCGGATGCTTTTCTCGGACGAGCGGCTTCTTCTGCGCACATCGCAAAGGAGCGGTTCGGTGTTCTCCTTATGTCCATGCATTCTGCACTACGCTTCTCTCTCATTCTTATGCCTTTGCTTTTATTCCTAGCGACATTTCGTTTTTGTGTGTTTATCCGATGCTACACTTCAGCATTCTGTGACGAAAAGTGTAGAAGGGAAAAGACCCTCTAACAAGGCAGCTAGAAGTTCCAGGAGCGACACACGTTGTCCTTTCGGGGATGACGTTACAGAAAGTCGAGAGATGTGGATTCTTTCCTGCGGAGATAAAAACCCCCTGTGTTCAGGCAATACAGTATGCAAAATTTACAAGTTCTCTGCATCACAGTTCCGTTATTTCGCTCACGCACGTCTAAAGCGGCAATCGCGGTGAACCGCTACGGAGAGTTTGCAGTTGCTAGCCGGGAAATCGCGGTTCTCCCCGAATGCCGCTTTCAGCCTTCAGCAGCAGTCTCGTCTCTCTCGCATGCCGAGAAGAGCGACTTCAGCCGGATGCTTTTCTCGGACGAGCGGCTTCTTCTGCGCACATCCCAAAGGAGCGGTTCTGTCTTCTCCTTGTCTCCATGCATTCTGCACTACGCTTCTCTCTCAATCTTAACCCTTGATTCCTAGCGACATTTCGTTTTTCTCTGTTTTTCCGATGCTACACATCAGCATTCTGTGACGAACAGAGCAGATGGAAAAAGACCCTCTAACAAGGCAGCTAGAAGTTCCAGGAGAGACACACGTTGTGCTTTCAGGGAGGACGTTACAGAAAGTCGAGAGATGTGGATTCTTTCCTGCGGAGAAAAAACCCCCTGTGTTCAGGACATGCAGTATTCTGAAATCGCACGTTCTCGGCATAGCAATTTCGCTATTTCGCTCTCGTGGGTGGACAGCGCCACTCTCTGTTAACCGCTTCGGAGAGTTTGCAGTTGCTGGCCGAGAAATCGCGGTTTTCCCCGATTGCCGCTTTGTGCCTTCAGCAGCGGTCTCGTCTCTCTCGGATGGCGGGAAAGGGCGACTTCAGCCGGATGCTTTTCTCGGACGAGCGGCTTCTTCTGCGCACATCGCAAGGGAGCGGTTCAGTCTTCTTGTATCCATGCATTCCGCACTACGCTTCTCTCTCATTCTTATGCCTTTGCTTTTATTCCTAGCGACATTTCGTTTTTGTGTGTTTATTCGATGCTACACTTCAGCATTCTGTGACGAACAGAGCAGAAGGAAAAAGACCATCTAATAAAACAGCTAGAAGTTCCAGGAGAGACACGCGTTGTGCTTTCAGGGAGGACGTTACAGAAAGTGGAGAGATGTGGATTCTTTCCTGCGGAGAAAAAACCCCTCTGTTCAGGACATGCAGTATTCTGAAATCGCACGTTCTCGGCATAGCAATTTCGCTATTTCGCTCTCGTGGGTGGACAGCGCCACTCTCCGTTAACCGCTTCGGAGAGTTTGCAGTTGCTGGCCGAGAAATCGCGGTTTTCCCCGATTGCCGCTTTGTGCCTTCAGCAGCGGTCTCGTCTCTCTCGGATGGCGGGAAAGGGCGACTTCAGCCGGATGCTTTTCTCGGACGAGCGGCTTCTTCTGCGCACATCGCAAGGGTGCGGTTCAGTCTTCTTGTATCCATGCATTCCGCACTACGCTTCTCTCTCATTCTTATGCCTTTGCTTTTATTCCTAGCGACATTTCGTTTTTGTGTGTTTATTCGATGCTACACTTCAGCATTCTGTGACGAACAGAGCAGAAGGAAAAAGACCCTCTAATAAAACAGCTAGAAGTTCCAGGAGAGACACGCGTTGTGCTTTCAGGGAGGACGTTACAGAAAGTGGAGAGATGTGGATTCTTTCCTGCGGAGAAAAAACCCCCTGTGTTCAGGACATGCAGTATTCTGAAATCGCACGTTCTCGGCATAGCAATTTCGCTATTTCGCTCTCGTGGGTGGACAGCGCCACTCTCCGTTAACCGCTTCGGAGAGTTTGCAGTTGCTGGCCGAGAAATCGCGGTTTTCCCCGATTGCCGCTTTGTGCCTTCAGCAGCGGTCTCGTCTCTCTCGGATGCCGGGAAAGGGCGACTTAAGCCGGATGCTTTTCGATGCCGACGGGCTTATTAGGCGGACATCCCAAAGGAGCGATTCTGAATGCACCTTCTGTCCATGCATTCTGCACTACGCTTCTCCCTCATTCCTAACCCTTGATTCCTCGGGACATCTCGTTTTTCTCTGTTTTTCCGATGCTACACTTCAGCATTCCGTGACGAACAGATCAGAAGGGAAAAGACCCTCTAATAAAACAGCTAGAAGTTCCAGGAGAGACACCCGTTGTGCTTTCAGAGAGGACGATACAGAAAGGGGAGAGCTGTGGATTCTTTCCTGCGGAGAAAAAAAACCCTTTGTTCAGGCAAAGCAGTATGCTGAATTCGCACGTTCTCGGCATCACAATTTCGCTAATTCGCTCTCGTGGGTGGACAGCGCCACTCTCTGTTAATTGCTTCGGAGAGTTTGCAGTTGCTGGCCGAGAAATCGCGGTTCTCCCCGAATGCCGCTTTCTGCTTTCTGCAGCGGTCTCGTCTCTCTCGCATGCCGAGAAAGAGCGACTTCAGCCGGATGCTTTTCTCGGACGAGCGGCTTCTTCTGCGCACATCGCAAAGGAGCGGTTCGGTGTTCTCCTTATGTCCATGCATTCTGCACTACGCTTCTCTCTCATTCTTATGCCTTTGCTTTTATTCCTAGCGACATTTCGTTTTTGTGTGTTTATCCGATGCTACACTTCAGCATTCTGTGACGAAAAGTGTAGAAGGGAAAAGACCCTCTAACAAGGCAGCTAGAAGTTCCAGGAGCGACACACGCTGTCCTTTCGGGGATGACGTTACAGAAAGTCGAGAGATGTGGATTCTTTCCTGCGGAGATAAAAACCCCCTGTGTTCAGGCAATACAGTATGCAAAATTTACAAGTTCTCTGCATCACAGTTCCGTTATTTCGCTCACGCACGTCTAAAGCGGCAATCGCGGTGAACCGCTACGGAGAGTTTGCAGTTGCTAGCCGGGAAATCGCGGTTCTCCCCGAATGCCGCTTTCAGCCTTCAGCAGCAGTCTCGTCTCTCTCGCATGCCGAGAAGAGCGACTTCAGCCGGATGCTTTTCTTGGACGAGCGGCTTTTTCTGCGCACATCCCAAAGGAGCGGTTCTGTCTTCTCCTTGTCTCCATGCATTCTGCACTACGCTTCTCTCTCAATCTTAACCCTTGATTCCTAGCGACATTTCGTTTTTCTCTGTTTTTCCGATGCTACACATCAGCATTCTGTGACGAACAGAGCAGATGGAAAAAGACCCTCTAACAAGGCAGCTAGAAGTTCCAGGAGAGACACACGTTGTGCTTTCAGGGAGGACGTTACAGAAAGTCGAGAGATGTGGATTCTTTCCTGCGGAGAAAAAACCCCCTGTGTTCAGGACATGCAGTATTCTGAAATCGCACGTTCTCGGCATAGCAATTTCGCTATTTCGCTCTCGTGGGTGGACAGCGCCACTCTCTGTTAACCGCTTCGGAGAGTTTGCAGTTGCTGGCCGAGAAATCGCGGTTTTCCCCGATTGCCGCTTTGTGCCTTCAGCAGCAGTCTCGTCTCTCTCGGATGCCGGGAAAGGGCGACTTCAGCCGGATGCTTTTCTCGGACGAGCGGCTTCTTCTGCGCACATCGCAAGGGTGCGGTTCAGTCTTCTTGTATCCATGCATTCCGCACTACGCTTCTCTCTCATTCTTATGCCTTTGCTTTTATTCCTAGCGACATTTCGTTTTTGTGTGTTTATTCGATGCTACACTTCAGCATTCTGTGACGAACAGAGCAGAAGGAAAAAGACCCTCTAAGAAAACAGCTAGAAGTTCCAGGAGAGACACGCGTTGTGCTTTCAGGGAGGACGTTACAGAAAGTGGAGAGATGTGGATTCTTTCCTGCGGAGAAAAAACCCCCTGTGTTCAGGACATGCAGTATTCTGAAATCGCACGTTCTCGGCATAGCAATTTCGCTATTTCGCTCTCGTGGGTGGACAGCGCCACTCTCTGTTAACCGCTTCGGAGAGTTTGCAGTTGCTGGCCGAGAAATCGCGGTTTTCCCCGATTGCCGCTTTGTGCCTTCAGCAGCGGTCTCGTCTCTCTCGGATGGCGGGAAAGGCCGACTTCAGCCGGATGCTTTTCGCGGCCGACGGGCTTATTAGGCGGACATCCCAAAGGAGCGATTCTGAATGCACCTTCTGTCCATGCATTCTGCACTACGCTTCTCCCTCATTCCTAACCCTTGATTCCTCGGGACATTTCGTTTTTCTCTGTTTTTCCGATGCTACACTTCAGCATTCCGTGACGAACAGATCAGAAGGGAAAAGACCCTCTAACAAGGCAGCTAGAAGTTCCAGGAGAGACACCCGTTGTGCTTTCAGAGAGGACGATACAGAAAGGGGAGAGCTGTGGATTCTTTCCTGCGGAGAAAAAAACCCCTCTGTTCAGGCAAAGCAGTATGCTGAATTCGCACGTTCTCGGCATCACAATTTCGCTAATTCGCTCTCGTGGGTGGGCAGCGCCACTCTCTGTTAATTGCTTCGGAGAGTTTGCAGTTGCTGGCCGAGAAATCGCGGTTCTCCCCGAATGCCGCTTTCTGCTTTCTGCAGCGGTCTCGTCTCTCTCGCATGCCGAGAAAGAGCGACTTCAGCCGGATGCTTTTCTCGGACGAGCGGCTTCTTCTGCGCACATCGCAAAGGAGCGGTTCGGTGTTCTCCTTATGTCCATGCATTCTGCACTACGCTTCTCTCTCATTCTTATGCCTTTGCTTTTATTCCTAGCGACATTTCGTTTTTGTGTGTTTATCCGATGCTACACTTCAGCATTCTGTGACGAAAAGTGTAGAAGGGAAAAGACCCTCTAACAAGGCAGCTAGAAGTTCCAGGAGCGACACACGTTGTCCTTTCGGGGATGACGTTACAGAAAGTCGAGAGATGTGGATTCTTTCCTGCGGAGATAAAAACCCCCTGTGTTCAGGCAATACAGTATGCAAAATTTACAAGTTCTCTGCATCACAGTTCCGTTATTTCGCTCACGCACGTCTAAAGCGGCAATCGCGGTGAACCGCTACGGAGAGTTTGCAGTTGCTAGCCGGGAAATCGCGGTTCTCCCCGAATGCCGCTTTCAGCCTTCAGCAGCAGTCTCGTCTCTCTCGCATGCCGAGAAGAGCGACTTCAGCCGGATGCTTTTCTCGGACGAGCGGCTTCTTCTGCGCACATCCCAAAGGAGCGGTTCTGTCTTCTCCTTGTCTCCATGCATTCTGCACTACGCTTCTCTCTCAATCTTAACCCTTGATTCCTAGCGACATTTCGTTTTTCTCTGTTTTTCCGATGCTACACATCAGCATTCTGTGACGAACAGAGCAGATGGAAAAAGACCCTCTAACAAGGCAGCTAGAAGTTCCAGGAGAGACACACGTTGTGCTTTCAGGGAGGACGTTACAGAAAGTCGAGAGATGTGGATTCTTTCCTGCGGAGAAAAAACCCCCTGTGTTCAGGACATGCAGTATTCTGAAATCGCACGTTCTCGGCATAGCAATTTCGCTATTTCGCTCTCGTGGGTGGACAGCGCCACTCTCTGTTAACCGCTTCGGAGAGTTTGCAGTTGCTGGCCGAGAAATCGCGGTTTTCCCCGATTGCCGCTTTGTGCCTTCAGCAGCGGTCTCGTCTCTCTTGGATGGCGGGAAAGGGCGACTTCAGCCGGATGCTTTTCTCGGACGAGCGGCTTCTTCTGCGCACATCGCAAGGGAGCGGTTCAGTCTTCTTGTATCCATGCATTCCGCACTACGCTTCTCTCTCATTCTTATGCCTTTGCTTTTATTCCTAGCGACATTTCGTTTTTGTGTGTTTATTCGATGCTACACTTCAGCATTCTGTGACGAACAGAGCAGAAGGAAAAAGACCCTCTAATAAAACAGCTAGAAGTTCCAGGAGAGACACGCGTTGTGCTTTCAGGGAGGACGTTACAGAAAGTGGAGAGATGTGGATTCTTTCCTGCGGAGAAAAAACCCCCTGTGTTCAGGACATGCAGTATTCTGAAATCGCACGTTCTCGGCATAGCAATTTCGCTATTTCGCTCTCGTGGGTGGACAGCGCCACTCTCTGTTAACCGCTTCGGAGAGTTTGCAATTGCTGGCCGAGAAATCGCGGTTTTCCCCGATTGCCGCTTTGTGCCTTCAGCAGCGGTCTCGTCTCTCTCGGATGCCGGGAAAGGGCGACTTCAGCCGGATGCTTTTCGCGGCCGACGGGCTTATTAGGCGGACATCCCAAAGGAGCGATTCTGAATGCACCTTCTGTCCATGCATTCTGCACTACGCTTTTCCCTCATTCCTAACCCTTGATTCCTCGGGACATTTCGTTTTTCTCTGTTTTTCCGATGCTACACTTCAGCATTCCGTGACGAACAGATCAGAAGGGAAAAGACCCTCTAATAAAACAGCTAGAAGTTCCAGGAGAGACACCCGTTGTGCTTTCAGAGAGGACGATACAGAAAGGGGAGAGCTGTGGATTCTTTCCTGCGGAGAAAAAAACCCCTCTGTTCAGGCAAAGCAGTATGCTGAATTCGCACGTTCTCGGCATCACAATTTCGCTAATTCGCTCTCGTGGGTGGGCAGCGCCACTCTCTGTTAATTGCTTCGGAGAGTTTGCAGTGGCTGGCCGAGAAATCGCGGTTCTCCCCGAATGCCGCTTTCTGCTTTCTGCAGCGGTCTCGTCTCTCTCGCATGCCGAGAAAGAGCGACTTCAGCCGGATGCTTTTCTCGGACGAGCGGCTTCTTCTGCGCACATCGCAAAGGAGCGGTTCGGTGTTCTCCTTATGTCCATGCATTCTGCACTACGCTTCTCTCTCATTCTTATGCCTTTCCTTTTATTCCTAGCGACATTTCGTTTTTGTGTGTTTATCCGATGCTACACTTCAGCATTCTGTGACGAAAAGTGTAGAAGGGAAAAGACCCTCTAACAAGGCAGCTAGAAGTTCCAGGAGCGACACACGTTGTCCTTTCGGGGATGACGTTACAGAAAGTCGAGAGATGTGGATTCTTTCCTGCGGAGATAAAAACCCCCTGTGTTCAGGCAATACAGTATGCAAAATTTACAAGTTCTCTGCATCACAGTTCCGTTATTTCGCTCACGCACGTCTAAAGCGGCAATCGCGGTGAACCGCTACGGAGAGTTTGCAGTTGCTAGCCGGGAAATCGCGGTTCTCCCCGAATGCCGCTTTCAGCCTTCAGCAGCAGTCTCATCTCTCTCGCATGCCGAGAAAGAGCGACTTCAGCCGGATGCTTTTCTCGGACGAGCGGCTTCTTCTGCGCACATCCCAAAGGAGCGGTTCTGTCTTCTCCTTGTCTCCATGCATTCTGCGCTACGCTTCTCTCTCAATCTTAACCCTTGATTCCTAGCGACATTTCGTTTTTCTCTGTTTTTCCGATGCTACACATCAGCATTCTGTGACGAACAGAGCAGATGGAAAAAGACCCTCTAACAAGGCAGCTAGAAGTTCCAGGAGAGACACACGTTGTGCTTTCAGGGAGGACGTTACAGAAAGTCGAGAGATGTGGATTCTTTCCTGCGGAGAAAAAACCCCCTGTGTTCAGGACATGCAGTATTCTGAAATCGCACGTTCTCGGCATAGCAATTTCGCTATTTCGCTCTCGTGGGTGGACAGCGCCACTCTCTGTTAACCGCTTCGGAGAGTTTGCAGTTGCTGGCCGAGAAATCGCGGTTTTCCCCGATTGCCGCTTTGTGCCTTCAGCAGCGGTCTCGTCTCTCTCGGATGGCGGGAAAGGGCGACTTCAGCCGGATGCTTTTCGCGGCCGACGGGCTTATTTGGCGGACATCCCAAAGGAGCGATTCTGAATGCACCTTCTGTCCATGCATTCTGCACTACGCTTCTCCCTCATTCCTAACCCTTGATTCCTCGGGACATTTCGTTTTTCTCTGTTTTTCCGATGCTACACTTCAGCATTCCGTGACGAACAGATCAGAAGGGAAAAGACCCTCTAATAAAACAGCTAGAAGTTCCAGGAGAGACACCCGTTGTGCTTTCAGAGAAGACGATACAGAAAGGGGAGAGCTGTGGATTCTTTCCTGCGGAGAAAAAAACCCCTCTGTTCAGGCAAAGCAGTATGCTGAATTCGCACGTTCTCAGCATCACAATTTCGCTAATTCGCTCTCGTGGGTGGGCAGTGCCACTCTCTGTTAATTGCTTCGGAGAGTTTGCAGTTGCTGGCCGAGAAATCGCGGTTCTCCCCGAATGCCGCTTTCTGCTTTCTGCAGCGGTCTCGTCTCTCTCACATGCCGAGAAAGAGCGACTTCAGCCGGATGCTTTTCTCGGACGAGCGGCTTCTTCTGCGCACATCGCAAAGGAGCGGTTCGGTGTTCTCCTTATGTCCATGCATTCTGCACTACGCTTCTCTCTCATTCTTATGCCTTTGCTTTTATTCCTAGCGACATTTCGTTTTTGTGTGTTTATCCGATGCTACACTTCAGCATTCTGTGACGAAAAGTGTAGATAGGAAAAGACCCTCTAACAAGGCAGCTAGAAGTTCCAGGAGCGACACACGTTGTCCTTTCGGGGATGACGTTACAGAAAGTCGAGAGATGTGGATTCTTTCCTGCGGAGAAAAAACCCCCTGTGTTCAGGACATGCAGTATTCTGAAATCGCACGTTCTCGGCATAGCAATTTCGCTATTTCGCTCTCGTGGGTGGACAGCGCCAGTCTCTGTTAACCGCTTCGGAGAGTTTGCAGTTACTGGCCGAGAAATCGCGGTTTTCCCCGATTGCCGCTTTGTGCCTTCAGCAGCGGTCTCGTCTCTCTTGGATGGCGGGAAAGGGCGACTTCAGCCGAATGCTTTTCTCGGACGAGCGGCTTCTTCTGCGCACATCGCAAGGGAGCGGTTCAGTCTTCTTGTATCCATGCATTCCGCACTACGCTTCTCTCTCATTCTTATGCCTTTGCTTTTATTCCTAGCGACATTTCGTTTTTGTGTGTTTATTCGATGCTACACTTCAGCATTCTGTGACGAACAGAGCAGAAGGAAAAAGACCCTCTAATAAAACAGCTAGAAGTTCCAGGAGAGACACGCGTTGTGCTTTCAGGGAGGACGTTACAGAAAGTGGAGAGATGTGGATTCTTTCCTGCGGAGAAAAAACCCCCTGTGTTCAGGACATGCAGTATTCTGAAATCGCACTTTCTCGGCATAGCAATTTCGCTATTTTGCTCTCGTGGGTGGACAGCGCCACTCTCTGTTAACCGCTTCGGAGAGTTTGCAGTTGCTGGCCGAGAAATCGCGGTTTTCCCCGATTGCCGCTTTGTGCCTTCAGCAGCGGTCTCGTCTCTCTCGGATGCCGGGAAAGGGCGACTTCAGCAGGATGCTTTTCGCGGCCGACGGGCTTATTAGGCGGACATCCCAAAGGAGCGATTCTGAATGCACCTTCTGTCCATGCATTCTGCACTACGCTTCTCCCTCATTCCTAACCCTTGATTCCTCGGGACATTTCGTTTTTCTCTGTTTTTCCGATGCTACACTTCAGCATTCCGTGACGAACAGATCAGAAGGGAAAAGACCCTCTAATAAAACAGCTAGAAGTTCCAGGAGAGACACCCGTTGTGCTTTCAGAGAGGACGATACAGAAAGGGGAGAGCTGTGGATTCTTTCCTGCGGAGAAAAAAACCCCTCTGTTCAGGCAAAGCAGTATGCTGAATTCGCACGTTCTCGGCATCACAATTTCGCTAATTCGCTCTCGTGGGTGGGCAGCGCCACTCTGTTAATTGCTTCGGAGAGTTTGCAGTTGCTGGCCGAGAAAGCGCGGTTCTCCCCGAATGCCGCTTTCTGCTTTCTGCAGCGGTCTCGTCTCTCTCGCATGACGAGAAAGAGCGACTTCAGCCGGATGCTTTTCTCGGACGAGCGGCTTCTTCTGCGCACATCGCAAAGGAGCGGTTCGGTGTTCTCCTTATGTCCATGCATTCTGCACTACGCTTCTCTCTCATTCTTATGCCTTTGCTTTTATTCCTAGCGACATTTCGTTTTTGTGTGTTTATCCGATGCTACACTTCAGCATTCTGTGACGAAAAGTGTAGAAGGGAAAAGACCCTCTAACAAGGCAGCTAGAAGTTCCAGGAGCGACACACGTTGTCCTTTCGGGGATGACGTTACAGAAAGTCGAGAGATGTGGATTCTTTCCTGCGGAGATAAAAACCCCCTGTGTTCAGGCAATACAGTATGCAAAATTTACAAGTTCTCTGCATCACAGTTCCGTTATTTCGCTCACGCACGTCTAAAGCGGCAATCGCGGTGAACCGCTACGGAGAGTTTGCAGTTGCTAGCCGGGAAATCGCGGTTCTCCCCGAATGCCGCTTTCAGCCTTCAGCAGCAGTCTCGTCTCTCTCGCATGCCGAGAAAGAGCGACTTCAGCCGGATGCTTTTCGATGCCGACGGGCTTATTAGGCGGACATCCCAAAGGAGCGATTCTGAATGCACCTTCTGTCCATGCATTCTGCACTACGCTTCTCCCTCATTCCTAACCCTTGATTCCTCGGGACATTTCGTTTTTCTCTGTTTTTCCGATGCTACACTTCAGCATTCCGTGACGAACAGATCAGAAGGGAAAAGACCCTCTAATAAAACAGCTAGAAGTTCCAGGAGAGACACCCGTTGTGCTTTCAGAGAGGACGTTACAGAAAGTCGAGAGATGTGGATTCTTTCCTGCGGAGAAAAAACCCCCTGTGTTCAGGACATGCAGTATTCTGAAATCGCACGTTCTCGGCATAGCAATTTCGCTATTTCGCTCTCGTGGGTGGACAGCGCCACTCTCTGTTAACCGCTTCGGAGAGTTTGCAGTTGCTGGCCGAGAAATCGCGGTTTTCCCCGATTGCCGCTTTGTGCCTTCAGCAGCGGTCTCGTCTCTCTTGGATGGCGGGAAAGGGCGACTTCAGCCGGATGCTTTTCTCGGACGAGCGGCTTCTTCTGCGCACATCGCAAGGGAGCGGTTCAGTCTTCTTGTATCCATGCATTCCGCACTACGCTTCTCTCTCATTCTTATGCCTTTGCTTTTATTCCTAGCGACATTTCGTTTTTGTGTGTTTATTCGATGCTACACTTCAGCATTCTGTGACGAACAGAGCAGAAGGAAAAAGACCCTCTAATAAAACAGCTAGAAGTTCCAGGAGAGACACGCGTTGTGCTTTCAGGGAGGACGTTACAGAAAGTGGAGAGATGTGGATTCTTTCCTCCGGAGAAAAAACCCCCTCTGTTCAGGACATGCAGTATTCTGAAATCGCACGTTCTCGGCATAGCAATTTCGCTATTTTGCTCTCGTGGGTGGACAGCGCCACTCTCTGTTAACCGCTTCGGAGAGTTTGCAGTTGCTGGCCGAGAAATCGCGGTTTTCCCCGATTGCCGCTTTGTGCCTTCAGCAGCGGTCTCGTCTCTCTCGGATGCCGGGAAAGGGCGACTTCAGCCGGATGCTTTTCGCGGCCGACGGGCTTATTAGGCGGACATCCCAAAGGAGCGATTCTGAATGCACCTTCTGTCCATGCATTCTGCACTACGCTTCTCTCTCATTCCTAACCCTTGATTCCTCGGGACATTTCGTTTTTCTCTGTTTTTCCGATGCTACACTTCAGCATTCCGTGACGAACAGATCAGAAGGGAAAAGACCCTCTAATAAAACAGCTAGAAGTTCCAGGAGAGACACCCGTTGTGCTTTCAGAGAGGACGATACAGAAAGGGGAGAGCTGTGGATTCTTTCCTGCGGAGAAAAAAACCCCTCTGTTCAGGCAAAGCAGTATGCTGAATTCGCACGTTCTCGGCATCACAATTTCGCTAATTCGCTCTCGTGGGTGGGCAGCGCCACTCTCTGTTAATTGCTTCGGAGAGTTTGCAGTTGCTGGCCGAGAAAGCGCGGTTCTCCCCGAATGCCGCTTTCTGCTTTCTGCAGCGGTCTCGTCTCTCTCGCATGACGAGAAAGAGCGACTTCAGCCGGATGCTTTTCTCGGACGAGCGGCTTCTTCTGCGCACATCGCAAAGGAGCGGTTCGGTGTTCTCCTTATGTCCATGCATTCTGCACTACGCTTCTCTCTCATTCTTATGCCTTTCCTTTTATTCCTAGCGACATTTCGTTTTTGTGTGTTTATCCGATGCTACACTTCAGCATTCTGTGACGAAAAGTGTAGAAGGGAAAAGACCCTCTAACAAGGCAGCTAGAAGTTCCAGGAGCGACACACGTTGTCCTTTCGGGGATGACGTTACAGAAAGTCGAGAGATGTGGATTCTTTCCTGCGGAGATAAAAACCCCCTGTGTTCAGGCAATACAGTATGCAAAATTTACAAGTTCTCTGCATCACAGTTCCGTTATTTCGCTCACGCACGTCTAAAGCGGCAATCGCGGTGAACCGCTACGGAGAGTTTGCAGTTGCTAGCCGGGAAATCGCGGTTCTCCCCGAATGCCGCTTTCAGCCTTCAGCAGCAGTCTCGTCTCTCTCGCATGCCGAGAAAGAGCGACTTCAGCCGGATGCTTTTCGATGCCGACGGGCTTTTTAGGCGGACATCCCAAAGGAGCGATTCTGAATGCACCTTCTGTCCATGCATTCTGCACTACGCTTCTCCCTCATTCCTAACCCTTGATTCCTCGGGACATTTCGTTTTTCTCTGTTTTTCCGATGCTACACTTCAGCATTCCGTGACGAACAGATCAGAAGGGAAAAGACCCTCTAATAAAACAGCTAGAAGTTCCAGGAGAGACACCCGTTGTGCTTTCAGAGAGGACGATACAGAAAGGGGAGAGCTGTGGATTCTTTCCTGCGGAGAAAAAAACCCCTCTGTTCAGGCAAAGCAGTATGCTGAATTCGCACGTTCTCGGCATCACAATTTCGCTAATTCGCTCTCGTGGGTGGGCAGCGCCACTCTCAGTTAACCGCTTCGGAGAGTTTGCAGTTGCTGGCCGAGAAAGCGCGGTTCTCCCCGAATGCCGCTTTCTGCTTTCTGCAGCGGTCTCGTCTCTCTCGCATGACGAGAAAGAGCGACTTCAGCCGGATGCTTTTCTCGGACGAGCGGCTTCTTCTGCGCACATCGCAAAGGAGCGGTTCGGTGTTCTCCTTATGTCCATGCATTCTGCACTACGCTTCTCTCTCATTCTTATGCCTTTCCTTTTATTCCTAGCGACATTTCGTTTTTGTGTGTTTATCCGATGCTACACTTCAGCATTCTGTGACGAAAAGTGTAGAAGGGAAAAGACCCTCTAACAAGGCAGCTAGAAGTTCCAGGAGCGACACACGTTGTCCTTTCGGGGATGACGTTACAGAAAGTCGAGAGATGTGGATTCTTTCCTGCGGAGATAAAAACCCCCTGTGTTCAGGCAATACAGTATGCAAAATTTACAAGTTCTCTGCATCACAGTTCCGTTATTTCGCTCACGCACGTCTAAAGCGGCAATCGCGGTGAACCGCTACGGAGAGTTTGCAGTTGCTAGCCGGGAAATCGCGGTTCTCCCCGAATGCCGCTTTCAGCCTTCAGCAGCAGTCTCGTCTCTCTCGCATGCCGAGAAAGAGCGACTTCAGCCGGATGCTTTTCGATGCCGACGGGCTTTTTAGGCGGACATCCCAAAGGAGCGATTCTGAATGCACCTTCTGTCCATGCATTCTGCACTACGCTTCTCCCTCATTCCTAACCCTTGATTCCTCGGGACATTTCGTTTTTCTCTGTTTTTCCGATGCTACACTTCAGCATTCCGTGACGAACAGATCAGAAGGGAAAAGACCCTCTAATAAAACAGCTAGAAGTTCCAGGAGAGACACCCGTTGTGCTTTCAGAGAGGACGTTACAGAAAGTCGAGAGATGTGGATTCTTTCCTGCGGAGAAAAAAACCCCTCTGTTCAGGACATGCAGTATTCTGAAATCGCACGTTCTCGGCATAGCAATTTCGCTATTTCGCTCTCGTGGGTGGACAGCGCCACTCTCAGTTAACCGCTTCGGAGAGTTTGCAGTTGCTGGCCGAGAAATCGCGGTTTTCCCCGATTGCCGCTTTGTGCCTTCAGCAGCGGTCTCGTCTCTCTCGGATGGCGGGAAAGGGCGACTTCAGCCGGATGCTTTTCTCGGACGAGCGGCTTCTTCTGCGCACATCGCAAGGGAGCGGTTCAGTCTTCTTGTATCCATGCATTCCGCACTACGCTTCTCTCTCATTCTTATGCCTTTGCTTTTATTCCTAGCGACATTTCGTTTTTGTGTGTTTATTCGATGCTACACTTCAGCATTCTGTGACGAACAGAGCAGAAGGAAAAAGACCCTCTAATAAAACAGCTAGAAGTTCCAGGAGAGACACGCGTTGTGCTTTCAGGGAGGACGTTACAGAAAGTGGAGAGATGTGGATTCTTTCCTGCGGAGAAAAAACCCCCTGTGTTCAGGACATGCAGTATTCTGAAATCGCACGTTCTCGGCATAGCAATTTCGCTATTTTGCTCTCGTGGGTGGACAGCGCCACTCTCTGTTAACCGCTTCGGAGAGTTTGCAGTTGCTGGCCGAGAAATCGCGGTTTTCCCCGATTGCCGCTTTGTGCCTTCAGCAGCGGTCTCGTCTCTCTCGGATGCCGGGAAAGGGCGACTTCAGCCGGATGCTTTTCGCGGCCGACGGGCTTATTAGGCGGACATCCCAAAGGAGCGATTCTGAATGCACCTTCTGTCCATGCATTCTGCACTACGCTTCTCCCTCATTCCTAACCCTTGATTCCTCGGGACATTTCGTTTTTCTCTGTTTTTCCGATGCTACACTTCAGCATTCCGTGACGAACAGATCAGAAGGGAAAAGACCCTCTAATAAAACAGCTAGAAGTTCCAGGAGAGACACCCGTTGTGCTTTCAGAGAGGACGATACAGAAAGGGGAGAGCTGTGGATTCTTTCCTGCGGAGAAAAAAACCCCTCTGTTCAGGCAAAGCAGTATGCTGAATTCGCACGTTCTCGGCATCACAATTTCGCTAATTCGCTCTCGTGGGTGGGCAGCGCCACTCTCTGTTAATTGCTTCGGAGAGTTTGCAGTTGCTGGCCGAGAAATCGCGGTTCTCCCCGAATGCCGCTTTCTGCTTTCTGCAGCGGTCTCGTCTCTCTCGCATGCCGAGAAAGAGCGACTTCAGCCGGATGCTTTTCTCGGACGAGCGGCTTCTTCTGCGCACATCGCAAAGGAGCGGTTCGGTGTTCTCCTTATGTCCATGCATTCTGCACTACGCTTCTCTCTCATTCTTATGCCTTTGCTTTTATTCCTAGCGACATTTCGTTTTTGTGTGTTTATCCGATGCTACACTTCAGCATTCTGTGACGAAAAGTGTAGAAGGGAAAAGACCCTCTAACAAGGCAGCTAGAAGTTCCAGGAGCGACACACGTTGTCCTTTCGGGGATGACGTTACAGAAAGTCGAGAGATGTGGATTCTTTCCTGCGGAGATAAAAACCCCCTGTGTTCAGGCAATACAGTATGCAAAATTTACAAGTTCTCTGCATCACAGTTCCGTTATTTCGCTCACGCACGTCTAAAGCGGCAATCGCGGTGAACCGCTACGGAGAGTTTGCAGTTGCTAGCCGGGAAATCGCGGTTCTCCCCGAATGCCGCTTTCAGCCTTCAGCAGCAGTCTCGTCTCTCTCGCATGCCGAGAAAGAGCGACTTCAGCCGGATGCTTTTCTCGGACGAGCGGCTTCTTCTGCGCACATCCCAAAGGAGCGGTTCTGTCTTCTCCTTGTCTCCATGCATTCTGCACTACGCTTCTCTCTCAATCTTAACCCTTGATTCCTAGCGACATTTCGTTTTTCTCTGTTTTTCCGATGCTACACATCAGCATTCTGTGACGAACAGAGCAGATGGAAAAAGACCCTCTTACAAGGCAGCTAGAAGTTCCAGGAGAGACACACGTTGTGCTTTCAGGGAGGACGTTACAGAAAGTCGAGAGATGTGGATTCTTTCCTGCGGAGAAAAAACCCCCTGTGTTCAGGACATGCAGTATTCTGAAATCGCACGTTCTCGGCATAGCAATTTCGCTATTTCGCTCTCGTGGGTGGACAGCGCCACTCTCAGTTAACCGCTTCGGAGAGTTTGCAGTTGCTGGCCGAGAAATCGCGGTTTTCCCCGATTGCCGCTTTGTGCCTTCAGCAGCGGTCTCGTCTCTCTCGGATGGCGGGAAAGGGCGACTTCAGCCGGATGCTTTTCTCGGACGAGCGGCTTCTTCTGCGCACATCGCAAGGGAGCGGTTCAGTCTTCTTGTATCCATGCATTCCGCACTACGCTTCTCTCTCATTCTTATGCCTTTGCTTTTATTCCTAGCGACATTTCATTTTTGTGTGTTTATTCGATGCTACACTTCAGCATTCTGTGACGAACAGAGCAGAAGGAAAAAGACCCTCTAATAAAACAGCTAGAAGTTCCAGGAGAGACACGCGTTGTGCTTTCAGGGAGGACGTTACAGAAAGTGGAGAGATGTGGATTCTTTCCTGCGGAGAAAAAACCCCCTGTGTTCAGGACATGCAGTATTCTGAAATCGCACGTTCTCGGCATAGCAATTTCGCTATTTCGCTCTCGTGGGTGGACAGCGCCAGTCTCTGTTAACCGCTTCGGAGAGTTTGCAGTTGCTGGCCGAGAAATCGCGGTTTTCCCCGATTGCCGCTTTCTGCCTTCAGCAGCGGTCTCGTCTCTCTCGGATGGCGGGAAAGGGCGACTTCAGCCGGATGCTTTTCTCGGACGAGCGGCTTCTTCTGCGCACATCGCAAGGGAGCGGTTCAGTCTTCTTGTATCCATGCATTCCGCACTACGCTTCTCTCTCATTCTTATGCCTTTGCTTTTATTCCTAGCGACATTTCGTTTTTGTGTGTTTATTCGATGCTACACTTCAGCATTCTGTGACGAACAGAGCAGAAGGAAAAAGACCCTCTAATAAAACAGCTAGAAGTTCCAGGAGAGACACGCGTTGTGCTTTCAGGAAGGACGTTACAGAAAGTGGAGAGATGTGGATTCTTTCCTGCGGAGAAAAAACCCCCTGTGTTCAGGACATGCAGTATTCTGAAATCGCACGTTCTCGGCATAGCAATTTCGCTATTTCGCTCTCGTGGGTGGACAGCGCCACTCTCCGTTAACCGCTTCGGAGAGTTTGCAGTTGCTGCCCGTAAAATCGCGGTTCTCCCCGAATGCCGATTTCAGCCTTCAGCAGCAGTCTCGTCTCTCGCATGCCGAGAAAGAGCGACTTCAGCCGGATGCTTTTTGCGGCCGACGGGCTTATTAGGTGGACATCCCAAAGGAGCGATTCTGAATGCACCTTCTGTCCATGCATTCTGCACTACGCTTCTCCCTCATTCCTAACCCTTGATTCCTCGGGACATTTCGTTTTTCTCTGTTTTTCCGATGCTACACTTCAGCATTCCGTGACGAACAGATCAGAAGGGAAAAGACCCTCTAATAAAACAGCTAGAAGTTCCAGGAGAGACACCCGTTGTGCTTTCAGAGAGGACGATACAGAAAGGGGAGAGCTGTGGATTCTTTCCTGCGGAGAAAAAAACCCCTCTGTTCAGGCAAAGCAGTATGCTGAATTCGCACGTTCTCGGCATCACAATTTCGCTAATTCGCTCTCGTGGGTGGGCAGCGCCACTCTCTGTTAATTGCTTCGGAGAGTTTGCAGTGGCTGGCCGAGAAATCGCGGTTCTACCCGAATGCCGCTTTCTGCTTTCTGCAGCGGTCTCGTCTCTCTCGCATGCCGAGAAAGAGCGACTTCAGCCGGATGCTTTTCTCGGACGAGCGGCTTCTTCTGCGCACATCGCAAAGGAGCGGTTCGGTGTTCTCCTTATGTCCATGCATTCTGCACTACGCTTCTCTCTCATTCTTATGCCTTTCCTTTTATTCCTAGCGACATTTCGTTTTTGTGTGTTTATCCGATGCTACACTTCAGCATTCTGTGACGAAAAGTGTAGAAGGGAAGAGACTCTCTAACAAGGCAGCTAGAAGTTCCAGGAGCGACACACGTTGTCCTTTCAGGGATGACGTTACAGAAAGTCGAGAGATGTGGATTCTTTCCTGCGGAGATAAAAACCCCCTGTGTTCAGGCAATACAGTATGCAAAATTTACAAGTTCTCTGCATCACAGTTCCGTTATTTCGCTCACGCACGTCTAAAGCGGCAATCGCGGTGAACCGCTACGGAGAGTTTGCAGTTGCTAGCCGGGAAATCGCGGTTCTCCCCGAATGCCGCTTTCAGCCTTCAGCAGCAGTCTCGTCTCTCTCGCATGCCGAGAAAGAGCGACTTCAGCCGGATGCTTTTCTCGGACGAGCGGCTTCTTCTGCGCACATCCCAAAGGAGCGGTTCTGTCTTCTCCTTGTCTCCATGCATTCTGCACTACGCTTCTCTCTCAATCTTAACCCTTGATTCCTAGCGACATTTCGTTTTTCTCTGTTTTTCCGATGCTACACATCAGCATTCTGTGACGAACAGAGCAGATGGAAAAAGACCCTCTAACAAGGCAGCTAGAAGTTCCAGGAGAGACACACGTTGTGCTTTCAGGGAGGACGTTACAGAAAGTCGAGAGATGTGGATTCTTTCCTGCGGAGAAAAAACCCCCTGTGTTCAGGACATGCAGTATTCTGAAATCGCACGTTCTCGGCATAGCAATTTCGCTATTTCGCTCTCGTGGGTGGACAGCGCCAGTCTCTGTTAACCGCTTCGGAGAGTTTGCAGTTGCTGGCCGAGAAATCGCGGTTTTCCCCGATTGCCGCTTTGTGCCTTCAGCACCGGTCTCGTCTCTCTCGGATGCCGGGAAAGGGCGACTTCAGCCGGATGCTTTTCTCGGACGAGCGGCTTCTTCTGCGCACATCGCAAGGGAGCGGTTCAGTCTTCTTGTATCCATGCATTCCGCACTACGCTTCTCTCTCATTCTTATGCCTTTGCTTTTATTCCTAGCAACATTTCGTTTTTGTGTGTTTATTCGATGCTACACTTCAGCATTCTGTGACGAACAGAGCAGAAGGAAAAAGACCCTCTAATAAAACAGCTAGAAGTTCCAGGAGAGACACGCGTTGTGCTTTCAGGGAGGACGTTACAGAAAGTGGAGAGATGTGGATTCTTTCCTGCGGAGAAAAAACCCCCTGTGTTCAGGACATGCAGTATTCTGAAATCGCACGTTCTCGGCATAGCAATTTCGCTATTTCGCTCTCGTGGGTGGACAGCGCCACTCTCCGTTAACCGCTTCGGAGAGTTTGCAGTTGCTGCTTGTAAAATCGCGGTTCTCCCCGAATGCCAATTTCAGCCTTCAGCAGCGGTCTCGTCTCTCGCATGCCGAGAAAGAGCGACTTCAGCCGGATGCTTTTCGCGGCCGACGGGCTTATTAGGCGGACATCCCAAAGGAGCGATTCTGAATGCACCTTCTGTCCATGCATTCTGCACTACGCTTCTCCCTCATTCCTAACCCTTGATTCCTCGGGACATTTCGTTTTTCTCTGTTTTTCCGATGCTACACTTCAGCATTCCGTGACGAACAGATCAGAAGGGAAAAGACCCTCTAATAAAACAGCTAGAAGTTCCAGGAGAGACACCCGTTGTGCTTTCAGAGAGGACGATACAGAAAGGGGAGAGCTGTGGATTCTTTCCTGCGGAGAAAAAAACCCCTCTGTTCAGGCAAAGCAGTATGCTGAATTCGCACGTTCTCGGCATCACAATTTCGCTAATTCGCTCTCGTGGGTGGGCAGCGCCACTCTCTGTTAATTGCTTCGGAGAGTTTGCAGTGGCTGGCCGAGAAATCGCGGTTCTACCCGAATGCCGCTTTCTGCTTTCTGCAGCGGTCTCGTCTCTCTCGCATGCCGAGAAAGAGCGACTTCAGCCGGATGCTTTTCTCGGACGAGCGGCTTCTTCTGCGCACATCGCAAAGGAGCGGTTCGGTGTTCTCCTTATGTCCATGCATTCTGCACTACGCTTCTCTCTCATTCTTATGCCTTTCCTTTTACTCCTAGCGACATTTCGTTTTTGTGTGTTTATCCAATGCTACACTTCAGCATTCTGTGACGAAAAGTGTAGAAGGGAAGAGACCCTCTAACAAGGCAGCTAGAAGTTCCAGGAGCGACACACGTTGTCCTTTCAGGGATGACGTTTCAGAAAGTCGAGAGATGTGGATTCTTTCCTGCGGAGATAAAAACCCCCTGTGTTCAGGCAATACAGTATGCAAAATTTACAAGTTCTCTGCATCACAGTTCCGTTATTTCGCTCACGCACGTCTAAAGCGGCAATCGCGGTGAACCGCTACGGAGAGTTTGCAGTTGCTAGCCGGGAAATCGCGGTTCTCCCCGAATGCCGCTTTCAGCCTTCAGCAGCAGTCTCGTCTCTCTCGCATGCCGAGAAAGAGCGACTTCAGCCAGATGCTTTTCTCGGACGAGCGGCTTCTTCTGCGCACATCCCAAAGGAGCGGTTCTGTCTTCTCCTTGTCTCCATGCATTCTGCACTACGCTTCTCTCTCAATCTTAACCCTTGATTCCTAGCGACATTTCGTTTTTCTCTGTTTTTCCGATGCTACACATCAGCATTCTGTGACGAACAGAGCAGATGGAAAAAGACCCTCTAACAAGGCAGCTAGAAGTTCCAGGAGAGACACACGTTGTGCTTTCAGGGAGGACGTTACAGAAAGTCGAGAGATGTGGATTCTTTCCTGCGGAGAAAAAACCCCCTGTGTTCAGGACATGCAGTATTCTGAAATCGCACGTTCTCGGCATAGCAATTTCGCTATTTCGCTCTCGTGGGTGGACAGCGCCACTCTCTGTTAACCGCTTCGGAGAGTTTGCAGTTGCTGGCCGAGAAATCGCGGTTTTCCCCGATTGCCGCTTTGTGCCTTCAGCAGCGGTCTCGTCTCTCTCGGATGCCGGGAAAGGGCGACTTCAGCCGGATGCTTTTCTCGGACGAGCGGCTTCTTCTGCGCACATCGCAAGGGAGCGGTTCAGTCTTCTTGTATCCATGCATTCCGCACTACGCTTCTCTCTCATTCTTATGCCTTTGCTTTTATTCCTAGCGACATTTCGTTTTTGTGTGTTTATTCGATGCTACACTTCAGCATTCTGTGACGAACAGAGCAGAAGGAAAAAGACCCTCTAATAAAACAGCTAGAAGTTCCAGGAGAGACACGCGTTGTGCTTTCAGGGAGGACGTTACAGAAAGTGGAGAGATGTGGATTCTTTCCTGCGGAGAAAAAACCCCCTGTGTTCAGGACATGCAGTATTCTGAAATCGCACGTTCTCGGCATAGGAATTTCGCTATTTCGCTCTCGTGGGTGGACAGCGCCACTCTCCGTTAACCGCTTCGGAGAGTTTGCAGTTGCTGCTTGTAAAATCGCGGTTCTCCCCGAATGCCAATTTCAGCCTTCAGCAGCGGTCTCGTCTCTCGCATGCCGAGAAAGAGCGACTTCAGCCGGATGCTTTTCGCGGCCGACGGGCTTATTAGGCGGACATCCCAAAGGAGCGATTCTGAATGCACCTTCTGTCCATGCATTCTGCACTACGCTTCTCCCTCATTCCTAACCCTTGATTCCTCGGGACATTTCGTTTTTCTCTGTTTTTCCGATGCTACACTTCAGCATTCCGTGACGAACAGATCAGAAGGGAAAAGACCCTCTAATAAAACAGCTAGAAGTTCCAGGAGAGACACCCGTTGTGCTTTCAGAGAGGACGATACAGAAAGGGGAGAGCTGTGGATTCTTTCCTGCGGAGAAAAAAACCCCTCTGTTCAGGCAAAGCAGATTGCTGAATTCGCACGTTCTCGGCATCACAATTTCGCTAATTCGCTCTCGTGGGTGGGCAGCGCCACTCTCTGTTAATTGCTTCGGAGAGTTTGCAGTTGCTGGCCGAGAAAGCGCGGTTCTCCACGAATGCCGCTTTCTGCTTTCTGCAGCGGTCTCGTCTCTCTCGCATGCCGAGAAAGAGCGACTTCAGCCGGATGCTTTTCTCGGACGAGCGGCTTCTTCTGCGCACATCGCAAAGGAGCGGTTCGGTGTTCTCCTTATGTCCATGCATTCTGCACTACGCTTCTCTCTCATTCTTATGCCTTTCCTTTTATTCCTAGCGACATTTCGTTTTTGTGTGTTTATCCGATGCTACACTTCAGCATTCTGTGACGAAAAGTGTAGAAGGGAAAAGACCCTCTAACAAGGCAGCTAGAAGTTCCAGGAGCGACACACGTTGTCCTTTCGGGGATGACGTTACAGAAAGTCGAGAGATGTGGATTCTTTCCTGCGGAGATAAAAACCCCCTGTGTTCAGGCAATACAGTATACAAAATTTACAAGTTCCGTTATTTCGCTCACGCACGTCTAAAGCGGCAATCGCGGTGAACCGCTACGGAGAGTTTGCAGTTGCTAGCCGGGAAATCGCGGTTCTCCCCGAATGCCGCTTTCAGCCTTCAGCAGCAGTCTCGTCTCTCTCGCATGCCGAGAAAGAGCGACTTCAGCCGGATGCTTTTCTCGGACGAGCGGCTTCTTCTGCGCACATCCCAAAGGAGCGGTTCTGTCTTCTCCTTGTCTCCATGCATTCTGCACTACGCTTCTCTCTCAATCTTAACCCTTGATTCCTAGCGACATTTCGTTTTTCTCTGTTTTTCCGATGCTACACATCAGCATTCTGTGACGAACAGAGCAGATGGAAAAAGACCCTCTAACAAGGCAGCTAGAAGTTCCAGGAGAGACACACGTTGTGCTTTCAGGGAGGACGTTACAGAAAGTCGAGAGATGTGGATTCTTTCCTGTGGAGAAAAAACCCCCTGTGTTCAGGACATGCAGTATTCTGAAATCGCACGTTCTCGGCATAGCAATTTCGCTATTTCGCTCTCGTGGGTGGACAGCGCCAGTCTCTGTTAACCGCTTCGGAGAGTTTGCAGTTGCTGGCCGAGAAATCGCGGTTTTCCCCGATTGCCGCTTTGTGCCTTCAGCAGCGGTCTCGTCTCTCTCGCATGCCGGGAAAGGGCGACTTCAGCCGGATGCTTTTCTCGGACGAGCGGCTTCTTCTGCGCACATCGCAAGGGAGCGGTTCAGTCTTCTTGTATCCATGCATTCCGCACTACGCTTCTCTCTCATTCTTATGCCTTTGCTTTTATTCCTAGCGACATTTCGTTTTTGTGTGTTTATTCGATGCTACACTTCAGCATTCTGTGACGAACAGAGCAGAAGGAAAAAGACCCTCTAATAAAACAGCTAGAAGTTCCAGGAGAGACACGCGTTGTGCTTTCAGGGAGGACGTTACAGAAAGTGGAGAGATGTGGATTCTTTCCTGCGGAGAAAAAACCCCCTGTGTTCAGGACATGCAGTATTCTGAAATCGCACGTTCTCGGCATAGGAATTTCGCTATTTCGCTCTCGTGGGTGGACAGCGCCACTCTCCGTTAACCGCTTCGGAGAGTTTGCAGTTGCTGCTTGTAAAATCGCGGTTCTCCCCGAATGCCAATTTCAGCCTTCAGCAGCGGTCTCGTCTCTCGCATGCCGAGAAAGAGCGACTTCAGCCGGATGCTTTTCGCGGCCGACGGGATAATTAGGCGGACATCCCAAAGGAGCGATTCTGAATGCACCTTCTGTCCATGCATTCTGCACTACGCTTCTCCCTCATTCCTAACCCTTGATTCCTCGGGACATTTCGTTTTTCTCTGTTTTTCCGATGCTACACTTCAGCATTCCGTGACGAACAGATCAGAAGGGAAAAGACCCTCTAATAAAACAGCTAGAAGTTCCAGGAGAGACACCCGTTGTGCTTTCAGACAGGACGATACAGAAAGGGGAGAGCTGTGGATTCTTTCCTGCGGAGAAAAAAACCCCTCTGTTCAGGCAAAGCAGTATGCTGAATTCGCACGTTCTCGGCATCACAATTTCGCTAATTCGCTCTCGTGGGTGGGCAGCGCCACTCTCTGTTAATTGCTTCGGAGAGTTTGCAGTTGCTGGCCGAGAAAGCGCGGTTCTCCACGAATGCCGCTTTCTGCTTTCTGCAGCGGTCTCGTCTCTCTCGCATGCCGAGAAAGAGCGACTTCAGCCGGATGCTTTTCTCGGACGAGCGGCTTCTTCTGCGCACATCGCAAAGGAGCGGTTCGGTGTTCTCCTTATGTCCATGCATTCTGCACTACGCTTCTCTCTCATTCTTATGCCTTTCCTTTTATTCCTAGCGACATTTCGTTTTTGTGTGTTTATCCGATGCTACACTTCAGCATTCTGTGACGAAAAGTGTAGAAGGGAAAAGACCCTCTAACAAGGCAGCTAGAAGTTCCAGGAGCGACACACGTTGTCCTTTCGGGGATGACGTTACAGAAAGTCGAGAGATGTGGATTCTTTCCTGCGGAGATAAAAACCCCCTGTGTTCAGGCAATACAGTATGCAAAATTTACAAGTTCTCTGCATCACAGTTCCGTTATTTCGCTCACGCACGTCTAAAGCGGCAATCGCGGTGAACCGCTACGGAGAGTTTGCAGTTGCTAGCCGGGAAATCGCGGTTCTCCCCGAATGCCGCTTTCAGCCTTCAGCAGCAGTCTCGTCTCTCTCGCATGCCGAGAAAGAGCGACTTCAGCCGGATGCTTTTCTCGGACGAGCGGCTTCTTCTGCGCACATCCCAAAGGAGCGGTTCTGTCTTCTCCTTGTCTCCATGCATTCTGCACTACGCTTCTCTCTCAATCTTAACCCTTGATTCCGAGCGACATTTCGTTTTTCTCTGTTTTTCCGATGCTACACATCAGCATTCTGTGACGAACAGAGCAGATGGAAAAAGACCCTCTAACAAGGCAGCTAGAAGTTCCAGGAGAGACACACGTTGTGCTTTCAGGGAGGACGTTACAGAAAGTCGAGAGATGTGGATTCTTTCCTGCGGAGAAAAAAACCCCTGTGTTCAGGACATGCAGTATTCTGAAATCGCACGTTCTCGGCATAGCAATTTCGCTATTTCGCTCTCGTGGGTGGACAGCGCCAGTCTCTGTTAACCGCTTCGGAGAGTTTGCAGTTGCTGGCCGAGAAATCGCGGTTTTCCCCGATTGCCGCTTTGTGCCTTCAGCAGCGGTCTCGTCTCTCGCATGCCGGGAAAGGGCGACTTCAGCCGGATGCTTTTCTCGGACGAGCGGCTTCTTCTGCGCACATCGCAAGGGAGTGGTTCAGTCTTCTTGTATCCATGCATTCCGCACTACGCTTCTCTCTCATTCTTATGCCTTTGCTTTTATTCCTAGCGACATTTCGTTTTTGTGTGTTTATTCGATGCTACACTTCAGCATTCTGTGACGAACAGAGCAGAAGGAAAAAGACCCTCTAATAAAACAGCTAGAAGTTCCAGGAGAGACACGCGTTGTGCTTTCAGGGAGGACGTTACAGAAAGTGGAGAGATGTGGATTCTTTCCTGCGGAGAAAAAATCCCCTGTGTTCAGGACATGCAGTATTCTGAAATCGCACGTTCTCGGCATAGCAATTTCGCTATTTCGCTCTCGTGGGTGGACAGCGCCACTCTCCGTTAACCGCTTCGGAGAGTTTGCAGTTGCTGCCCGTAAAATCGCGGTTCTCCCCGAATGCCGATTTCAGCCTTCAGCAGCGGTCTCGTCTCTCGCATGCCGAGAAAGAGCGACTTCAGCCGGATGCTTTTCGCGGCCGACGGGCTTATTAGGCGGACATCCCAAAGGAGCGATTCTGAATGCACCTTCTGTCCATGCATTCTGCACTACGCTTCTCCCTCATTCCTAACCCTTGATTCCTCGGGACATTTCGTTTTTCTCTGTTTTTCCGATGCTACACTTCAGCATTCCGTGACGAACAGATCAGAAGGGAAAAGACCCTCTAATAAAACAGCTAGAAGTTCCAGGAGAGACACCCGTTGTGCTTTCAGAGAGGACGATACAGAAAGGGGAGAGCTGTGGATTCTTTCCTGCGGAGAAAAAAACCCCTCTGTTCAGGCAAAGCAGTATGCTGAATTCGCACGTTCTCGGCATCACAATTTCGCTAATTCGCTCTCGTGGGTGGGCAGCGCCACTCTCTGTTAATTGCTTCGGAGAGTTTGCAGTTGCTGGCCGAGAAAGCGCGGTTCTCCCCGAATGCCGCTTTCTGCTTTCTGCAGCGGTCTCGTCTCTCTCGCATACCGAGAAAGAGCGACTTCAGCCGGATGCTTTTCTCGGACGAGCGGCTTCTTCTGCGCACATCGCAAAGGAGCGGTTCGGTGTTCTCCTTATGTCCATGCATTCTGCACTACGCTTCTCTCTCATTCTTATGCCTTTGCTTTTATTCCTAGCGACATTTCGTTTTTGTGTGTTTATCCGATGCTACACTTCAGCATTCTGTGACGAAAAGTGTAGAAGGGAAGAGACCCTCTAACAAGGCAGCTAGAAGTTCCAGGAGCGACACACGTTGTGCTTTCAGGGATGACGTTACAGAAAGTCGAGAGATGTGGATTCTTTCCTGCGGAGATAAAAACCCCCTGTGTTCAGGCAATACAGTATGCAAAATTTACAAGTTCTCTGCATCACAGTTCCGTTATTTCGCTCACGCACGTCTAAAGCGGCAATCGCGGTGAACCGCTACGGAGAGTTTGCAGTTGCTAGCCGGGAAATCGCGGTTCTCCCCGAATGCCGCTTTCAGCCTTCAGCAGCAGTCTCGTCTCTCTCGCATGCCGAGAAAGAGCGACTTCAGCCGGATGCTTTTCTCGGACGAGCGGCTTCTTCTGCGCACATCCCAAAGGAGCGGTTCTGTCTTCTCCTTGTCTCCATGCATTCTGCACTACGCTTCTCTCTCAATCTTAACCCTTGATTCCTAGCGACATTTCGTTTTTCTCTGTTTTTCCGATGCTACACATCAGCATTCTGTGACGAACAGAGCAGATGGAAAAAGACCCTCTAACAAGGCAGCTAGAAGTTCCAGGAGAGACACACGTTGTGCTTTCCGGGAGGACGTTACAGAAAGTCGAGAGATGTGGTTTCTTTCCTGCGGAGAAAAAACCCCCTGTGTTCAGGACATGCAGTATTCTGAAATCGCACGTTCTCGGCATAGCAATTTCGCTATTTCGCTCTCGTGGGTGGACAGCGCCAGTCTCTGTTAACCGCTTCGGAGAGTTTGCAGTTGCTGGCCGAGAAATCGCGGTTTTCCCCGATTGCCGCTTTGTGCCTTCAGCAGCGGTCTCGTCTCTCTCGGATGCCGGGAAAGGGCGACTTCAGCCGGATGCTTTTCTCGGACGAGCGGCTTCTTCTGCGCACATCGCAAGGGAGCGGTTCAGTCTTCTTGTATCCATGCATTCCGCACTACGCTTCTCTCTCATTCTTATGCCTTTGCTTTTATTCCTAGCGACATTTCGTTTTTGTGTGTTTATTCGATGCTACACTTCAGCATTCTGTGACGAACAGAGCAGAAGGAAAAAGACCCTCTAATAAAACAGCTAGAAGTTCCAGGAGAGACACGCGTTGTGCTTTCAGGGAGGACGTTACAGAAAGTGGAGAGATGTGGATTCTTTCCTGCGGAGAAAAAACCCCCTGTGTTCAGGACATGCAGTATTCTGAAATCGCACGTTCTCGGCATAGCAATTTCGCTATTTCGCTCTCGTGGGTGGGCAGCGCCACTCTCTGTTAACCGCTTCGGAGAGTTTGCAGTTGCTGTCCGAGAAATCGCGGTTCTCCCCGAATGCCAATTTCAGCCTTCAGCAGCGGTCTCGTCTCTCGCATGCCGAGAAAGAGCGACTTCAGCCGGATGCTTTTCGCGGCCGACGGGCTTATTAGGCGGACATCCCAAAGGAGCGATTCTGAATGCACCTTCTGTCCATGCATTCTGCACTACGCTTCTCCCTCATTCCTAACCCTTGATTCCTCGGGACATTTCGTTTTTCTCTGTTTTTCCGATGCTACACTTCAGCATTCCGTGACGAACAGATCAGAAGGGAAAAGACCCTCTAATAAAACAGCTAGAAGTTCCAGGAGAGACACCCGTTGTGCTTTCAGAGAGGACGATACAGAAAGGGGAGAGCTGTGGATTCTTTCCTGCGGAGAAAAAAACCCCTCTGTTCAGGCAAAGCAGTATGCTGAATTCGCACGTTCTCGGCATCACAATTTCGCTAATTCGCTCTCGTGGGTGGGCAGCGCCACTCTCTGTTAATTGCTTCGGAGAGTTTGCAGTGGCTGGCCGAGAAATCGCGGTTCTACCCGAATGCCGCTTTCTGCTTTCTGCAGCGGTCTCGTCTCTCTCGCATGCCGAGAAAGAGCGACTTCAGCCGGATGCTTTTCTCGGACGAGCGGCTTCTTCTGCGCACATCGCAAAGGAGCGGTTCGGTGTTCTCCTTATGTCCATGCATTCTGCACTACGCTTCTCTCTCATTCTTATGCCTTTGCTTTTATTCCTAGCGACATTTCGTTTTTGTGTGTTTATCCGATGCTACACTTCAGCATTCTGTGACGAAAAGTGTAGAAGGGAAGAGACCCTCTAACAAGGCAGCTAGAAGTTCCAGGAGCGACACACGTTGTCCTTTCAGGGATGACGTTACAGAAAGTCGAGAGATGTGGATTCTTTCCTGCGGAGATAAAAACCCCCTGTGTTCAGGCAATACAGTATGCAAAATTTACAAGTTCTCTGCATCACAGTTCCGTTATTTCGCTCACGCACGTCTAAAGCGGCAATCGCGGTGAACCGCTACGGAGAGTTTGCAGTTGCTAGCCGGGAAATCGCGGTTCTCCCCGAATGCCGCTTTCAGCCTTCAGCAGCAGTCTCGTCTCTCTCGCATGCCGAGAAAGAGCGACTTCAGCCAGATGCTTTTCTCGGACGAGCGGCTTCTTCTGCGCACATCCCAAAGGAGCGGTTCTGTCTTCTCCTTGTCTCCATGCATTCTGCACTACGCTTCTCTCTCAATCTTAACCCTTGATTCCTAGCGACATTTCGTTTTTCTCTGTTTTTCCGATGCTACACATCAGCATTCTGTGACGAACAGAGCAGATGGAAAAAGACCCTCTAACAAGGCAGCTAGAAGTTCCAGGAGAGACACACGTTGTGCTTTCAGGGAGGACGTTACAGAAAGTCGAGAGATGTGGATTCTTTCCTGCGGAGAAAAAACCCCCTGTGTTCAGGACATGCAGTATTCTGAAATCGCACGTTCTCGGCATAGCAATTTCGCTATTTCGCTCTCGTGGGTGGACAGCGCCACTCTCCGTTAACCGCTTCGGAGAGTTTGCAGTTGCTGCTTGTAAAATCGCGGTTCTCCCCGAATGCCGATTTCAGCCTTCAGCAGCGGTCTCCTCTCTCGCATGCCGAGAAAGAGCGACTTCAGCCGGATGCTTTTCGCGGCCGACGGGCTTATTAGGCGGACATCCCAAAGGAGCGATTCTGAATGCACCTTCTGTCCATGCATTCTGCACTACGCTTCTCCCTCATTCCTAACCCTTGATTCCTCGGGACATTTCGTTTTTCTCTGTTTTTCCGATGCTACACTTCAGCATTCCGTGACGAACAGATCAGAAGGGAAAAGACCCTCTAATAAAACAGCTAGAAATTCCAGGAGAGACACCCGTTGTGCTTTCAGAGAGGACGATACAGAAAGGGGAGAGCTGTGGATTCTTTCCTGCGGAGAAAAAAACCCCTCTGTTCAGGCAAAGCAGTATGCTGAATTCGCACGTTCTCGGCATCACAATTTCGCTAATTCGCTCTCGTGGGTGGGCAGCGCCACTCTCTGTTAATTGCTTCGGAGAGTTTGCAGTTGCTGGCCGAGAAAGCGCGGTTCTCCACGAATGCCGCTTTCTGCTTTCTGCAGCGGTCTCGTCTCTCTCGCATGCCGAGAAAGAGCGACTTCAGCCGGATGCTTTTCTCGGACGAGCGGCTTCTTCTGCGCACATCGCAAAGGAGCGGTTCGGTGTTCTCCTTATGTCCATGCATTCTGCACTACGCTTCTCTCTCATTCTTATGCCTTTGCTTTTATTCCTAGCGACATTTCGTTTTTGTGTGTTTATCCGATGCTACACTTCAGCATTCTGTGACGAAAAGTGTAGAAGGGAAAAGACCCTCTAACAAGGCAGCTAGAAGTTCCAGGAGCGACACACGTTGTCCTTTCGGGGATGACGTTACAGAAAGTCGAGAGATGTGGATTCTTTCCTGCGGAGATAAAAACCCCCTGTGTTCAGGCAATACAGTATACAAAATTTACAAGTTCCGTTATTTCGCTCACGCACGTCTAAAGCGGCAATCGCGGTGAACCGCTACGGAGAGTTTGCAGTTGCTAGCCGGGAAATCGCGGTTCTCCCCGAATGCCGCTTTCAGCCTTCAGCAGCAGTCTCGTCTCTCTCGCATGCCGAGAAAGAGCGACTTCAGCCGGATGCTTTTCTCGGACGAGCGGCTTCTTCTGCGCACATCCCAAAGGAGCGGTTCTGTCTTCTCCTTGTCTCCATGCATTCTGCACTACGCTTCTCTCTCAATCTTAACCCTTGATTCCTAGCGACATTTCGTTTTTCTCTGTTTTTCCGATGCTACACATCAGCATTCTGTGACGAACAGAGCAGATGGAAAAAGACCCTCTAACAAGGCAGCTAGAAGTTCCAGGAGAGACACACGTTGTGCTTTCAGGGAGGACGTTACAGAAAGTCGAGAGATGTGGATTCTTTCCTGTGGAGAAAAAACCCCCTGTGTTCAGGACATGCAGTATTCTGAAATCGCACGTTCTCGGCATAGCAATTTCGCTATTTCGCTCTCGTGGGTGGACAGCGCCAGTCTCTGTTAACCGCTTCGGAGAGTTTGCAGTTGCTGGCCGAGAAATCGCGGTTTTCCCCGATTGCCGCTTTGTGCCTTCAGCAGCGGTCTCGTCTCTCTCGGATGCCGGGAAAGGGCGACTTCAGCCGGATGCTTTTCTCGGACGAGCGGCTTCTTCTGCGCACATCGCAAGGGAGCGGTTCAGTCTTCTTGTATCCATGCATTCCGCACTACGCTTCTCTCTCATTCTTATGCCTTTGCTTTTATTCCTAGCGACATTTCGTTTTTGTGTGTTTATTCGATGCTACACTTCAGCATTCTGTGACGAACAGAGCAGAAGGAAAAAGACCCTCTAATAAAACAGCTAGAAGTTCCAGGAGAGACACGCGTTGTGCTTTCAGGGAGGACGTTACAGAAAGTGGAGAGATGTGGATTCTTTCCTGCGGAGAAAAAACCCCCTGTGTTCAGGACATGCAGTATTCTGAAATCGCACGTTCTCGGCATAGCAATTTCGCTATTTCGCTCTCGTGGGTGGGCAGCGCCACTCTCTGTTAACCGCTTCGGAGAGTTTGCAGTTGCTGTCCGAGAAATCGCGGTTCTCCCCGAATGCCAATTTCAGCCTTCAGCAGCGGTCTCGTCTCTCGCATGCCGAGAAAGAGCGACTTCAGCCGGATGCTTTTCGCGGCCGACGGGCTTATTAGGCGGACATCCCAAAGGAGCGATTCTGAATGCACCTTCTGTCCATGCATTCTGCACTACGCTTCTCCCTCATTCCTAACCCTTGATTCCTCGGGACATTTCGTTTTTCTCTGTTTTTCCGATGCTACACTTCAGCATTCCGTGACGAACAGATCAGAAGGGAAAAGACCCTCTAATAAAACAGCTAGAAGTTCCAGGAGAGACACCCGTTGTGCTTTCAGAGAGGACGATACAGAAAGGGGAGAGCTGTGGATTCTTTCCTGCGGAGAAAAAAACCCCTCTGTTCAGGCAAAGCAGTATGCTGAATTCGCACGTTCTCGGCATCACAATTTCGCTAATTCGCTCTCGTGGGTGGGCAGCGCCACTCTCTGTTAATTGCTTCGGAGAGTTTGCAGTGGCTGGCCGAGAAATCGCGGTTCTACCCGAATGCCGCTTTCTGCTTTCTGCAGCGGTCTCGTCTCTCTCGCATGCCGAGAAAGAGCGACTTCAGCCGGATGCTTTTCTCGGACGAGCGGCTTCTTCTGCGCACATCGCAAAGGAGCGGTTCGGTGTTCTCCTTATGTCCATGCATTCTGCACTACGCTTCTCTCTCATTCTTATGCCTTTGCTTTTATTCCTAGCGACATTTCGTTTTTGTGTGTTTATCCGATGCTACACTTCAGCATTCTGTGACGAAAAGTGTAGAAGGGAAGAGACCCTCTAACAAGGCAGCTAGAAGTTCCAGGAGCGACACACGTTGTCCTTTCAGGGATGACGTTACAGAAAGTCGAGAGATGTGGATTCTTTCCTGCGGAGATAAAAACCCCCTGTGTTCAGGCAATACAGTATGCAAAATTTACAAGTTCTCTGCATCACAGTTCCGTTATTTCGCTCACGCACGTCTAAAGCGGCAATCGCGGTGAACCGCTACGGAGAGTTTGCAGTTGCTAGCCGGGAAATCGCGGTTCTCCCCGAATGCCGCTTTCAGCCTTCAGCAGCAGTCTCGTCTCTCTCGCATGCCGAGAAAGAGCGACTTCAGCCAGATGCTTTTCTCGGACGAGCGGCTTCTTCTGCGCACATCCCAAAGGAGCGGTTCTGTCTTCTCCTTGTCTCCATGCATTCTGCACTACGCTTCTCTCTCAATCTTAACCCTTGATTCCTAGCGACATTTCGTTTTTCTCTGTTTTTCCGATGCTACACATCAGCATTCTGTGACGAACAGAGCAGATGGAAAAAGACCCTCTAACAAGGCAGCTAGAAGTTCCAGGAGAGACACACGTTGTGCTTTCAGGGAGGACGTTACAGAAAGTCGAGAGATGTGGATTCTTTCCTGCGGAGAAAAAACCCCCTGTGTTCAGGACATGCAGTATTCTGAAATCGCACGTTCTCGGCATAGCAATTTCGCTATTTCGCTCTCGTGGGTGGACAGCGCCACTCTCCGTTAACCGCTTCGGAGAGTTTGCAGTTGCTGCTTGTAAAATCGCGGTTCTCCCCGAATGCCGATTTCAGCCTTCAGCAGCGGTCTCCTCTCTCGCATGCCGAGAAAGAGCGACTTCAGCCGGATGCTTTTCGCGGCCGACGGGCTTATTAGGCGGACATCCCAAAGGAGCGATTCTGAATGCACCTTCTGTCCATGCATTCTGCACTACGCTTCTCCCTCATTCCTAACCCTTGATTCCTCGGGACATTTCGTTTTTCTCTGTTTTTCCGATGCTACACTTCAGCATTCCGTGACGAACAGATCAGAAGGGAAAAGACCCTCTAATAAAACAGCTAGAAATTCCAGGAGAGACACCCGTTGTGCTTTCAGAGAGGACGATACAGAAAGGGGAGAGCTGTGGATTCTTTCCTGCGGAGAAAAAAACCCCTCTGTTCAGGCAAAGCAGTATGCTGAATTCGCACGTTCTCGGCATCACAATTTCGCTAATTCGCTCTCGTGGGTGGGCAGCGCCACTCTCTGTTAATTGCTTCGGAGAGTTTGCAGTTGCTGGCCGAGAAAGCGCGGTTCTCCACGAATGCCGCTTTCTGCTTTCTGCAGCGGTCTCGTCTCTCTCGCATGCCGAGAAAGAGCGACTTCAGCCGGATGCTTTTCTCGGACGAGCGGCTTCTTCTGCGCACATCGCAAAGGAGCGGTTCGGTGTTCTCCTTATGTCCATGCATTCTGCACTACGCTTCTCTCTCATTCTTATGCCTTTGCTTTTATTCCTAGCGACATTTCGTTTTTGTGTGTTTATCCGATGCTACACTTCAGCATTCTGTGACGAAAAGTGTAGAAGGGAAAAGACCCTCTAACAAGGCAGCTAGAAGTTCCAGGAGCGACACACGTTGTCCTTTCGGGGATGACGTTACAGAAAGTCGAGAGATGTGGATTCTTTCCTGCGGAGATAAAAACCCCCTGTGTTCAGGCAATACAGTATGCAAAATTTACAAGTTCTCTGCATCACAGTTCCGTTATTTCGCTCACGCACGTCTAAAGCGGCAATCGCGGTGAACCGCTACGGAGAGTTTGCAGTTGCTAGCCGGGAAATCGCGGTTCTCCCCGAATGCCGCTTTCAGCCTTCAGCAGCAGTCTCGTCTCTCTCGCATGCCGAGAAAGAGCGACTTCAGCCGGATGCTTTTCTCGGACGAGCGGCTTCTTCTGCGCACATCCCAAAGGAGCGGTTCTGTCTTCTCCTTGTCTCCATGCATTCTGCACTACGCTTCTCTCTCAATCTTAACCCTTGATTCCTAGCGACATTTCGTTTTTCTCTGTTTTTCCGATGCTACACATCAGCATTCTGTGACGAACAGAGCAGATGGAAAAAGACCCTCTAACAAGGCAGCTAGAAGTTCCAGGAGAGACACACGTTGTGCTTTCAGGGAGGACGTTACAGAAAGTCGAGAGATGTGGATTCTTTCCTGTGGAGAAAAAACCCCCTGTGTTCAGGACATGCAGTATTCTGAAATCGCACGTTCTCGGCATAGCAATTTCGCTATTTCGCTCTCGTGGGTGGACAGCGCCACTCTCTGTTAACCGCTTCGGAGAGTTTGCAGTTGCTGGCCGAGAAATCGCGGTTTTCCCCGATTGCCGCTTTGTGCCTTCAGCAGCGGTCTCGTCTCTCTCGCATGCCGGGAAAGGGCGACTTCAGCCGGATGCTTTTCTCGGACGAGCGGCTTCTTCTGCGCACATCGCAAGGGAGCGGTTCAGTCTTCTTGTATCCATGCATTCCGCACTACGCTTCTCTCTCATTCTTATGCCTTTGCTTTTATTCCTAGCAACATTTCGTTTTTGTGTGTTTATTCGATGCTACACTTCAGCATTCTGTGACGAACAGAGCAGAAGGAAAAAGACCCTCTAATAAAACAGCTAGAAGTTCCAGGAGAGACACGCGTTGTGCTTTCAGGGAGGACGTTACAGAAAGTGGAGAGATGTGGATTCTTTCCTGCGGAGAAAAAACCCCCTGTGTTCAGGACATGCAGTATTCTGAAATCGCACGTTCTCGGCATAGCAATTTCGCTATTTCGCTCTCGTGGGTGGACAGCGCCACTCTCCGTTAACCGCTTCGGAGAGTTTGCAGTTGCTGCTTGTAAAATCGCGGTTCTCCCCGAATGCCGATTTCAGCCTTCAGCAGCGGTCTCGTCTCTCGCATGCCGAGAAAGAGCGACTTCAGCCGGATGCTTTTCGCGGCCGACGGGCTTATTAGGCGGACATCCCAAAGGAGCGATTCTGAATGCACCTTCTGTCCATGCATTCTGCACTACGCTTCTCCCTCATTCCTAACCCTTGATTCCTCGGGACATTTCGTTTTTCTCTGTTTTTCCGATGCTACACTTCAGCATTCCGTGACGAACAGATCAGAAGGGAAAAGACCCTCTAATAAAACAGCTAGAAGTTCCAGGAGAGACACCCGTTGTGCTTTCAGAGAGGACGATACAGAAAGGGGAGAGCTGTGGATTCTTTCCTGCGGAGAAAAAAACCCCTCTGTTCAGGCAAAGCAGTATGCTGAATTCGCACGTTCTCGGCATCACAATTTCGCTAATTCGCTCTCGTGGGTGGGCAGCGCCACTCTCTGTTAATTGCTTCGGAGAGTTTGCAGTTGCTGGCCGAGAAAGCGCGGTTCTCCACGAATGCCGCTTTCTGCTTTCTGCAGCGGTCTCGTCTCTCTCGCATGCCGAGAAAGAGCGACTTCAGCCGGATGCTTTTCTCGGACGAGCGGCTTCTTCTGCGCACATCGCAAAGGAGCGGTTCGGTGTTCTCCTTATGTCCATGCATTCTGCACTACGCTTCTCTCTCATTCTTATGCCTTTCCTTTTATTCCTAGCGACATTTCGTTTTTGTGTGTTTATCCGATGCTACACTTCAGCATTCTGTGACGAAAAGTGTAGAAGGGAAAAGACCCTCTAACAAGGCAGCTAGAAGTTCCAGGAGCGACACACGTTGTCCTTTTGGGGATGACGTTACAGAAAGTCGAGAGATGTGGATTCTTTCCTGCGGAGATAAAAACCCCCTGTGTTCAGGCAATACAGTATGCAAAATTTACAAGTTCTCTGCATCACAGTTCCGTTATTTCGCTCACGCACGTCTAAAGCGGCAATCGCGGTGAACCGCTACGGAGAGTTTGCAGTTGCTAGCCGGGAAATCGCGGTTCTCCCCGAATGCCGCTTTCAGCCTTCAGCAGCAGTCTCGTCTCTCTCGCATGCCGAGAAAGAGCGACTTCAGCCGGATGCTTTTCTCGGACGAGCGGCTTCTTCTGCGCACATCCCAAAGGAGCGGTTCTGTCTTCTCCTTGTCTCCATGCATTCTGCACTACGCTTCTCTCTCAATCTTAACCCTTGATTCCTAGCGACATTTCGTTTTTCTCTGTTTTTCCGATGCTACACATCAGCATTCTGTGACGAACAGAGCAGATGGAAAAAGACCCTCTAACAAGGCAGCTAGAAGTTCCAGGAGAGACACACGTTGTGCTTTCAGGGAGGACGTTACAGAAAGTCGAGAGATGTGGATTCTTTCCTGCGGAGAAAAAACCCCCTGTGTTCAGGACATGCAGTATTCTGAAATCGCACGTTCTCGGCATAGCAATTTCGCTATTTCGCTCTCGTGGGTGGACAGCGCCAGTCTCTGTTAACCGCTTCGGAGAGTTTGCAGTTGCTGGCCGAGAAATCGCGGTTTTCCCCGATTGCCGCTTTGTGCCTTCAGCAGCGGTCTCGTCTCTCTCGGATGCCGGGAAAGGGCGACTTCAGCCGGATGCTTTTCTCGGACGAGCGGCTTCTTCTGCGCACATCGCAAGGGAGCGGTTCAGTCTTCTTGTATCCATGCATTCCGCACTACGCTTCTCTCTCATTCTTATGCCTTTGCTTTTATTCCTAGCGACATTTCGTTTTTGTGTGTTTATTCGATGCTACACTTCAGCATTCTGTGACGAACAGAGCAGAAGGAAAAAGACCCTCTAATAAAACAGCTAGAAGTTCCAGGAGAGACACGCGTTGTGCTTTCAGGGAGGACGTTACAGAAAGTGGAGAGATGTGGATTCTTTCCTGCGGAGAAAAAACCCCCTGTGTTCAGGACATGCAGTATTCTGAAATCGCACGTTCTCGGCATAGCAATTTCGCTATTTCGCTCTCGTGGGTGGGCAGCGCCACTCTCTGTTAACCGCTTCGGAGAGTTTGCAGTTGCTGTCCGAGAAATCGCGGTTCTCCCCGAATGCCAATTTCAGCCTTCAGCAGCGGTCTCGTCTCTCGCATGCCGAGAAAGAGCGACTTCAGCCGGATGCTTTTCGCGGCCGACGGGCTTATTAGGCGGACATCCCAAAGGAGCGATTCTGAATGCACCTTCTGTCCATGCATTCTGCACTACGCTTCTCCCTCATTCCTAACCCTTGATTCCTCGGGACATTTCGTTTTTCTCTGTTTTTCCGATGCTACACTTCAGCATTCCGTGACGAACAGATCAGAAGGGAAAAGACCCTCTAATAAAACAGCTAGAAGTTCCAGGAGAGACACCCGTTGTGCTTTCAGAGAGGACGATACAGAAAGGGGAGAGCTGTGGATTCTTTCCTGCGGAGAAAAAAACCCCTCTGTTCAGGCAAAGCAGTATGCTGAATTCGCACGTTCTCGGCATCACAATTTCGCTAATTCGCTCTCGTGGGTGGGCAGCGCCACTCTCTGTTAATTGCTTCGGAGAGTTTGCAGTGGCTGGCCGAGAAATCGCGGTTCTACCCGAATGCCGCTTTCTGCTTTCTGCAGCGGTCTCGTCTCTCTCGCATGCCGAGAAAGAGCGACTTCAGCCGGATGCTTTTCTCGGACGAGCGGCTTCTTCTGCGCACATCGCAAAGGAGCGGTTCGGTGTTCTCCTTATGTCCATGCATTCTGCACTACGCTTCTCTCTCATTCTTATGCCTTTGCTTTTATTCCTAGCGACATTTCGTTTTTGTGTGTTTATCCGATGCTACACTTCAGCATTCTGTGACGAAAAGTGTAGAAGGGAAGAGACCCTCTAACAAGGCAGCTAGAAGTTCCAGGAGCGACACACGTTGTCCTTTCAGGGATGACGTTACAGAAAGTCGAGAGATGTGGATTCTTTCCTGCGGAGATAAAAACCCCCTGTGTTCAGGCAATACAGTATGCAAAATTTACAAGTTCTCTGCATCACAGTTCCGTTATTTCGCTCACGCACGTCTAAAGCGGCAATCGCGGTGAACCGCTACGGAGAGTTTGCAGTTGCTAGCCGGGAAATCGCGGTTCTCCCCGAATGCCGCTTTCAGCCTTCAGCAGCAGTCTCGTCTCTCTCGCATGCCGAGAAAGAGCGACTTCAGCCAGATGCTTTTCTCGGACGAGCGGCTTCTTCTGCGCACATCCCAAAGGAGCGGTTCTGTCTTCTCCTTGTCTCCATGCATTCTGCACTACGCTTCTCTCTCAATCTTAACCCTTGATTCCTAGCGACATTTCGTTTTTCTCTGTTTTTCCGATGCTACACATCAGCATTCTGTGACGAACAGAGCAGATGGAAAAAGACCCTCTAACAAGGCAGCTAGAAGTTCCAGGAGAGACACACGTTGTGCTTTCAGGGAGGACGTTACAGAAAGTCGAGAGATGTGGATTCTTTCCTGCGGAGAAAAAACCCCCTGTGTTCAGGACATGCAGTATTCTGAAATCGCACGTTCTCGGCATAGCAATTTCGCTATTTCGCTCTCGTGGGTGGACAGCGCCACTCTCCGTTAACCGCTTCGGAGAGTTTGCAGTTGCTGCTTGTAAAATCGCGGTTCTCCCCGAATGCCGATTTCAGCCTTCAGCAGCGGTCTCCTCTCTCGCATGCCGAGAAAGAGCGACTTCAGCCGGATGCTTTTCGCGGCCGACGGGCTTATTAGGCGGACATCCCAAAGGAGCGATTCTGAATGCACCTTCTGTCCATGCATTCTGCACTACGCTTCTCCCTCATTCCTAACCCTTGATTCCTCGGGACATTTCGTTTTTCTCTGTTTTTCCGATGCTACACTTCAGCATTCCGTGACGAACAGATCAGAAGGGAAAAGACCCTCTAATAAAACAGCTAGAAATTCCAGGAGAGACACCCGTTGTGCTTTCAGAGAGGACGATACAGAAAGGGGAGAGCTGTGGATTCTTTCCTGCGGAGAAAAAAACCCCTCTGTTCAGGCAAAGCAGTATGCTGAATTCGCACGTTCTCGGCATCACAATTTCGCTAATTCGCTCTCGTGGGTGGGCAGCGCCACTCTCTGTTAATTGCTTCGGAGAGTTTGCAGTTGCTGGCCGAGAAAGCGCGGTTCTCCACGAATGCCGCTTTCTGCTTTCTGCAGCGGTCTCGTCTCTCTCGCATGCCGAGAAAGAGCGACTTCAGCCGGATGCTTTTCTCGGACGAGCGGCTTCTTCTGCGCACATCGCAAAGGAGCGGTTCGGTGTTCTCCTTATGTCCATGCATTCTGCACTACGCTTCTCTCTCATTCTTATGCCTTTGCTTTTATTCCTAGCGACATTTCGTTTTTGTGTGTTTATCCGATGCTACACTTCAGCATTCTGTGACGAAAAGTGTAGAAGGGAAAAGACCCTCTAACAAGGCAGCTAGAAGTTCCAGGAGCGACACACGTTGTCCTTTCGGGGATGACGTTACAGAAAGTCGAGAGATGTGGATTCTTTCCTGCGGAGATAAAAACCCCCTGTGTTCAGGCAATACAGTATGCAAAATTTACAAGTTCTCTGCATCACAGTTCCGTTATTTCGCTCACGCACGTCTAAAGCGGCAATCGCGGTGAACCGCTACGGAGAGTTTGCAGTTGCTAGCCGGGAAATCGCGGTTCTCCCCGAATGCCGCTTTCAGCCTTCAGCAGCAGTCTCGTCTCTCTCGCATGCCGAGAAAGAGCGACTTCAGCCGGATGCTTTTCTCGGACGAGCGGCTTCTTCTGCGCACATCCCAAAGGAGCGGTTCTGTCTTCTCCTTGTCTCCATGCATTCTGCACTACGCTTCTCTCTCAATCTTAACCCTTGATTCCTAGCGACATTTCGTTTTTCTCTGTTTTTCCGATGCTACACATCAGCATTCTGTGACGAACAGAGCAGATGGAAAAAGACCCTCTAACAAGGCAGCTAGAAGTTCCAGGAGAGACACACGTTGTGCTTTCAGGGAGGACGTTACAGAAAGTCGAGAGATGTGGATTCTTTCCTGTGGAGAAAAAACCCCCTGTGTTCAGGACATGCAGTATTCTGAAATCGCACGTTCTCGGCATAGCAATTTCGCTATTTCGCTCTCGTGGGTGGACAGCGCCACTCTCTGTTAACCGCTTCGGAGAGTTTGCAGTTGCTGGCCGAGAAATCGCGGTTTTCCCCGATTGCCGCTTTGTGCCTTCAGCAGCGGTCTCGTCTCTCTCGCATGCCGGGAAAGGGCGACTTCAGCCGGATGCTTTTCTCGGACGAGCGGCTTCTTCTGCGCACATCGCAAGGGAGCGGTTCAGTCTTCTTGTATCCATGCATTCCGCACTACGCTTCTCTCTCATTCTTATGCCTTTGCTTTTATTCCTAGCAACATTTCGTTTTTGTGTGTTTATTCGATGCTACACTTCAGCATTCTGTGACGAACAGAGCAGAAGGAAAAAGACCCTCTAATAAAACAGCTAGAAGTTCCAGGAGAGACACGCGTTGTGCTTTCAGGGAGGACGATACAGAAAGGGGAGAGCTGTGGATTCTTTCCTGCGGAGAAAAAAACCCCTCTGTTCAGGCAAAGCAGTATGCTGAATTCGCACGTTCTCGGCATCACAATTTCGCTAATTCGCTCTCGTGGGTGGGCAGCGCCACTCTCTGTTAATTGCTTCGGAGAGTTTGCAGTTGCTGGCCGAGAAAGCGCGGTTCTCCCCGAATGCCGCTTTCTGCTTTCTGCAGCGGTCTCGTCTCTCTCGCATGCCGAGAAAGAGCGACTTCAGCCGGATGCTTTTCTCGGACGAGCGGCTTCTTCTGCGCACATCGCAAAGGAGCGGTTCGGTGTTCTCCTTATGTCCATGCATTCTGCACTACGCTTCTCTCTCATTCTTATGCCTTTGCTTTTATTCCTAGCGACATTTCGTTTTTGTGTGTTTATCCGATGCTACACTTCAGCATTCTGTGACGAAAAGTGTAGAAGGGAAGAGACCCTCTAACGAGGCAGCTAGAAGTTCCAGGAGCGGCACACGTTGTGCTTTCAGGGATGACGTTACAGAAAGTCGAGAGATGTGGATTCTTTCCTGCGGAGATAAAAACCCCCTGTGTTCAGGCAATACAGTATGCAAAATTTACAAGTTCTCTGCATCACAGTTCCGTTATTTCGCTCACGCACGTCTAAAGCGGCAATCGCGGTGAACCGCTACGGAGAGTTTGCAGTTGCTAGCCGGGAAATCGCGGTTCTCCCCGAATGCCGCTTTCAGCCTTCAGCAGCAGTCTCGTCTCTCTCGCATGCCGAGAAAGAGCGACTTCAGCCGGATGCTTTTCTCGGACGAGCGGCTTCTTCTGCGCACATCCCAAAGGAGCGGTTCTGTCTTCTCCTTGTCTCCATGCATTCTGCACTACGCTTCTCTCTCAATCTTAACCCTTGATTCCTAGCGACATTTCGTTTTTCTCTGTTTTTCCGATGCTACACATCAGCATTCTGTGACGAACAGAGCAGATGGAAAAAGACCCTCTAACAAGGCAGCTAGAAGTTCCAGGAGAGACACACGTTGTGCTTTCAGGGAGGACGTTACAGAAAGTCGAGAGATGTGGATTCTTTCCTGCAGAGAAAAAACCCCCTGTGTTCAGGACATGCAGTATTCTGAAATCGCACGTTCTCGGCATAGCAATTTCGCTATTTCGCTCTCGTGGGTGGACAGCGCCAGTCTCTGTTAACTGCTTCGGAGAGTTTGCAGTTGCTGGCCGAGAAATCGCGGTTTTCCCCGATTGCCGCTTTGTGCCTTCAGCAGCGGTCTCGTCTCTCTCGGATGCCGGGAAAGGGCGACTTCAGCCGGATGCTTTTCTCGGACGAGCGGCTTCTTCTGCGCACATCGCAAGGGAGCGGTTCAGTCTTCTTGTATCCATGCATTCCGCACTACGCTTCTCTCTCATTCTTATGCCTTTGCTTTTATTCCTAGCAACATTTCGTTTTTGTGTGTTTATTCGATGCTACACTTCAGCATTCTGTGACGAACAGAGCAGAAGGGAAAAGACCCTCTAATAAAACAGCTAGAAGTTCCAGGAGAGACACGCGTTGTGCTTTCAGGGAGGACGTTACAGAAAGTGGAGAGATGTGGATTCTTTCCTGCGGAGAAAAAACCCCCTGTGTTCAGGACATGCAGTATTCTGAAATCGCACGTTCTCGGCATAGCAATTTCGCTATTTCGCTCTCGTGGGTGGACAGCGCCACTCTCCGTTAACCGCTTCGGAGAGTTTGCAGTTGCTGCCCGTAAAATCGCGGTTCTCCCCGAATGCCGATTTCAGCCTTCAGCAGCGGTCTCGTCTCTCGCATGCCGAGAAAGAGCGACTTCAGCCGGATGCTTTTCGCGGCCGACGGGCTTATTAGGCGGACATCCCAAAGGAGCGATTCTGAATGCACCTTCTGTCCATGCATTCTGCACTACGCTTCTCCCTCATTCCTAACCCTTGATTCCTCGGGACATTTCGTTTTTCTCTGTTTTTCCGATGCTACACTTCAGCATTCCGTGACGAACAGATCAGAAGGGAAAAGACCCTCTAATAAAACAGCTAGAAGTTCCAGGAGAGACACCCGTTGTGCTTTCAGAGAGGACGATACAGAAAGGGGAGAGCTGTGGATTCTTTCCTGCGGAGAAAAAAACCCCTCTGTTCAGGCAAAGCAGTATGCTGAATTCGCACGTTCTCGGCATCACAATTTCGCTAATTCGCTCTCGTGGGTGGGCAGCGCCACTCTCTGTTAATTGCTTCGGAGAGTTTGCAGTTGCTGGCCGAGAAAGCGCGGTTCTACCCGAATGCCGCTTTCTGCTTTCTGCAGCGGTCTCGTCTCTCTCGCATGCCGAGAAAGAGCGACTTCAGCCGGATGCTTTTCTCGGACGAGCGGCTTCTTCTGCGCACATCGCAAAGGAGCGGTTCGGTGTTCTCCTTATGTCCATGCATTCTGCACTACGCTTCTCTCTCATTCTTATGCCTTTGCTTTTATTCCTAGCGACATTTCGTTTTTGTGTGTTTATCCGATGCTACACTTCAGCATTCTGTGACGAAAAGTGTAGAAGAGAAAAGACCCTCTAACAAGGCAGCTAGAAGTTCCAGGAGCGACACACGTTGTCCTTTCAGGGATGACGTTACAGAAAGTCGAGAGATGTGGATTCTTTCCTGCGGAGATAAAAACCCCCTGTGTTCAGGCAATACAGTATGCAAAATTTACAAGTTCTCTGCATCACAGTTCCGTTATTTCGCTCACGCACGTCTAAAGCGGCAATCGCGGTGAACCGCTACGGAGAGTTTGCAGTTGCTAGCCGGGAAATCGCGGTTCTCCCCGAATGCCGCTTTCAGCCTTCAGCAGCAGTCTCGTCTCTCTCGCATGCCGAGAAAGAGCGACTTCAGCCGGATGCTTTTCTCGGACGAGCGGCTTCTTCTGCGCACATCGCAAAGGAGCGGTTCGGTGTTCTCCTTATGTCCATGCATTCTGCACTACGCTTCTCTCTCATTCTTATGCCTTTGCTTTTATTCCTAGCGACATTTCGTTTTTGTGTGTTTATCCGATGCTACACTTCAGCATTCTGTGACGAAAAGTGTAGAAGGGAAAAGACCCTCTAACAAGGCAGCTAGAAGTTCCAGGAGCGACACACGTTGTCCTTTCGGGGATGACGTTACAGAAAGTCGAGAGATGTGGATTCTTTCCTGCGGAGATAAAAACCCCCTGTGTTCAGGCAATACAGTATGCAAAATTTACAAGTTCTCTGCATCACAGTTCCGTTATTTCGCTCACGCACGTCTAAAGCGGCAATCGCGGTGAACCGCTACGGAGAGTTTGCAGTTGCTAGCCGGGAAATCGCGGTTCTCCCCGAATGCCGCTTTCAGCCTTCAGCAGCAGTCTCGTCTCTCTCGCATGCCGAGAAAGAGCGACTTCAGCCGGATGCTTTTCTCGGACGAGCGGCTTCTTCTGCGCACATCCCAAAGGAGCGGTTCTGTCTTCTCCTTGTCTCCATGCATTCTGCACTACGCTTCTCTCTCAATCTTAACCCTTGATTCCTAGCGACATTTCGTTTTTCTCTGTTTTTCCGATGCTACACATCAGCATTCTGTGACGAACAGAGTCGAAGGGAAAAGCCCCTCTAAGAAGGCAGCTAGAAGTTCCAGGAGCGACACACGTTGTGCTTTCAGGGAGGACGTTACAGAAAGTCGAGAGATGTGGATTCTTTCCTGTGGAGAAAAAACCCCCTGTGTTCAGGACATGCAGTATTCTGAAATCGCACGTTCTCGGCATAGCAATTTCGCTATTTCGCTCTCGTGGGTGGACAGCGCCACTCTCTGTTAACCGCTTCGGAGAGTTTGCAGTTGCTGGCCGAGAAATCGCGGTTTTCCCCGATTGCCGCTTTGTGCCTTCAGCAGCGGTCTCGTCTCTCTCGCATGCCGGGAAAGGGCGACTTCAGCCGGATGCTTTTCTCGGACGAGCGGCTTCTTCTGCGCACATCGCAAGGGAGCGGTTCAGTCTTCTTGTATCCATGCATTCCGCACTACGCTTCTCTCTCATTCTTATGCCTTTGCTTTTATTCCTAGCGACATTTCGTTTTTGTGTGTTTATTCGATGCTACACTTCAGCATTCTGTGACGAACAGAGCAGAAGGAAAAAGACCCTCTAATAAAACAGCTAGAAGTTCCAGGAGAGACACGCGTTGTGCTTTCAGGGAGGACGTTACAGAAAGTGGAGAGATGTGGATTCTTTCCTGCGGAGAAAAAACCCCCTGTGTTCAGGACATGCAGTATTCTGAAATCGCACGTTCTCGGCATAGCAATTTCGCTATTTCGCTCTCGTGGGTGGACAGCGCCACTCTCCGTTAACCGCTTCGGAGAGTTTGCAGTTGCTGCTTGTAAAATCGCGGTTCTCCCCGAATGCCAATTTCAGCCTTCAGCAGCGGTCTCGTCTCTCGCATGCCGAGAAAGAGCGACTTCAGCCGGATGCTTTTCGCGGCCGACGGGCTTATTAGGCGGACATCCCAAAGGAGCGATTCTGAATGCACCTTCTGTCCATGCATTCTGCACTACGCTTCTCCCTCATTCCTAACCCTTGATTCCTCGGGACATTTCGTTTTTCTCTGTTTTTCCGATGCTACACTTCAGCATTCCGTGACGAACAGATCAGAAGGGAAAAGACCCTCTAATAAAACAGCTAGAAGTTCCAGGAGAGACACCCGTTGTGCTTTCAGAGAGGACGATACAGAAAGGGGAGAGCTGTGGATTCTTTCCTGCGGAGAAAAAAACCCCTCTGTTCAGGCAAAGCAGTATGCTGAATTCGCACGTTCTCGGCATCACAATTTCGCTAATTCGCTCTCGTGGGTGGGCAGCGCCACTCTCTGTTAATTGCTTCGGAGAGTTTGCAGTTGCTGGCCGAGAAAGCGCGGTTCTCCCCGAATGCCGCTTTCTGCTTTCTGCAGCGGTCTCGTCTCTCTCGCATGCCGAGAAAGAGCGACTTCAGCCGGATGCTTTTCTCGGACGAGCGGCTTCTTCTGCGCACATCGCAAAGGAGCGGTTCGGTGTTCTCCTTATGTCCATGCATTCTGCACTACGCTTCTCTCTCATTCTTATGCCTTTCCTTTTATTCCTAGCGACATTTCGTTTTTGTGTGTTTATCCGATGCTACACTTCAGCATTCTGTGACGAAAAGTGTAGAAGGGAAGAGACCCTCTAACAAGGCAGCTAGAAGTTCCAGGAGCGACACACGTTGTCCTTTCGGGGATGACGTTACAGAAAGTCGAGAGATGTGGATTCTTTCCTGCGGAGATAAAAACCCCCTGTGTTCAGGCAATACAGTATGCAAAATTTACAAGTTCTCTGCATCACAGTTCCGTTATTTCGCTCACGCACGTCTAAAGCGGCAATCGCGGTGAACCGCTACGGAGAGTTTGCAGTTGCTAGCCGGGAAATCGCGGTTCTCCCCGAATGCCGCTTTCAGCCTTCAGCAGCAGTCTCGTCTCTCTCGCATGCCGAGAAAGAGCGACTTCAGCCGGATGCTTTTCTCGGACGAGCGGCTTCTTCTGCGCACATCCCAAAGGAGCGGTTCTGTCTTCTCCTTGTCTCCATGCATTCTGCACTACGCTTCTCTCTCAATCTTAACCCTTGATTCCTAGCGACATTTCGTTTTTCTCTGTTTTTCCGATGCTACACATCAGCATTCTGTGACGAACAGAGCAGATGGAAAAAGACCCTCTAACAAGGCAGCTAGAAGTTCCAGGAGAGACACACGTTGTGCTTTCAGGGAGGACGTTACAGAAAGTCGAGAGATGTGGATTCTTTCCTGCGGAGAAAAAACCCCCTGTGTTCAGGACATGCAGTATTCTGAAATCGCACGTTCTCGGCATAGCAATTTCGCTATTTCGCTCTCGTGGGTGGACAGCGCCAGTCTCTGTTAACTGCTTCGGAGAGTTTGCAGTTGCTGGCCGAGAAATCGCGGTTTTCCCCGATTGCCGCTTTGTGCCTTCTGCAGCGGTCTCGTCTCTCTCGTATGCCGGGAAAGGGCGACTTCAGCCGGATGCTTTTCTCGGACGAGCGGCTTCTTCTGCGCACATCGCAAGGGAGCGGTTCAGTCTTCTTGTATCCATGCATTCCGCACTACGCTTCTCTCTCATTCTTATGCCTTTGCTTTTATTCCTAGCGACATTTCGTTTTTGTGTGTTTATTCGATGCTACACTTCAGCATTCTGTGACGAACAGATCAGAAGGGAAAAGACCCTCTAATAAAACAGCTAGAAGTTCCAGGAGAGACACGCGTTGTGCTTTCAGGGAGGACGTTACAGAAAGTGGAGAGATGTGGATTCTTTCCTGCGGAGAAAAAACCCCCTGTGTTCAGGACATGCAGTATTCTGAAATCGCACGTTCTCGGCATAGCAATTTCGCTATTTCGCTCTCGTGGGTGGACAGCGCCACTCTCCGTTAACCGCTTCGGAGAGTTTGCAGTTGCTGCCCGTAAAATCGCGGTTCTCCCCGAATGCCGATTTCAGCCTTCAGCAGCGGTCTCGTCTCTCGCATGCCGAGAAAGAGCGACTTCAGCCGGATGCTTTTCGCGGCCGACGGGCTTATTAGGCGGACATCCCAAAGGAGCGATTCTGAATGCACCTTCTGTCCATGCATTCTGCACTACGCTTCTCCCTCATTCCTAACCCTTGATTCCTCGGGACATTTCGTTTTTCTCTGTTTTTCCGATGCTACACTTCAGCATTCCGTGACGAACAGATCAGAAGGGAAAAGACCCTCTAATAAAACAGCTAGAAGTTCCAGGAGAGACACCCGTTGTGCTTTCAGAGAGGACGATACAGAAAGGGGAGAGCTGTGGATTCTTTCCTGCGGAGAAAAAAACCCCTCTGTTCAGGCAAAGCAGTATGCTGAATTCGCACGTTCTCGGCATCACAATTTCGCTAATTCGCTCTCGTGGGTGGGCAGCGCCACTCTCTGTTAATTGCTTCGGAGAGTTTGCAGTTGCTGGCCGAGAAAGCGCGGTTCTACCCGAATGCCGCTTTCTGCTTTCTGCAGCGGTCTCGTCTCTCTCGCATGCCGAGAAAGAGCGACTTCAGCCGGATGCTTTTCTCGGACGAGCGGCTTCTTCTGCGCACATCGCAAAGGAGCGGTTCGGTGTTCTCCTTATGTCCATGCATTCTGCACTACGCTTCTCTCTCATTCTTATGCCTTTGCTTTTATTCCTAGCGACATTTCGTTTTTGTGTGTTTATCCGATGCTACACTTCAGCATTCTGTGACGAAAAGTGTAGAAGAGAAAAGACCCTCTAACAAGGCAGCTAGAAGTTCCAGGAGCGACACACGTTGTCCTTTCAGGGATGACGTTACAGAAAGTCGAGAGATGTGGATTCTTTCCTGCGGAGATAAAAACCCCCTGTGTTCAGGCAATACAGTATGCAAAATTTACAAGTTCTCTGCATCACAGTTCCGTTATTTCGCTCACGCACGTCTAAAGCGGCAATCGCGGTGAACCGCTACGGAGAGTTTGCAGTTGCTAGCCGGGAAATCGCGGTTCTCCCCGAATGCCGCTTTCAGCCTTCAGCAGCAGTCTCGTCTCTCTCGCATGCCGAGAAAGAGCGACTTCAGCCGGATGCTTTTCTCGGACGAGCGGCTTCTTCTGCGCACATCCCAAAGGAGCGGTTCTGTCTTCTCCTTGTCTCCATGCATTCTGCACTACGCTTCTCTCTCAATCTTAACCCTTGATTCCTAGCGACATTTCGTTTTTCTCTGTTTTTCCGATGCTACACATCAGCATTCTGTGACGAACAGAGCAGATGGAAAAAGACCCTCTAACAAGGCAGCTAGAAGTTCCAGGAGAGACACACGTTGTGCTTTCAGGGAGGACGTTACAGAAAGTCGAGAGATGTGGATTCTTTCCTGCGGAGAAAAAACCCCCTGTGTTCAGGACATGCAGTATTCTGAAATCGCACGTTCTCGGCATAGCAATTTCGCTATTTCGCTCTCGTGGGTGGACAGCGCCAGTCTCTGTTAACTGCTTCGGAGAGTTTGCAGTTGCTGGCCGAGAAATCGCGGTTTTCCCCGATTGCCGCTTTGTGCCTTCTGCAGCGGTCTCGTCTCTCTCGTATGCCGGGAAAGGGCGACTTCAGCCGGATGCTTTTCTCGGACGAGCGGCTTCTTCTGCGCACATCGCAAGGGAGCGGTTCAGTCTTCTTGTATCCATGCATTCCGCACTACGCTTCTCTCTCATTCTTATGCCTTTGCTTTTATTCCTAGCGACATTTCGTTTTTGTGTGTTTATTCGATGCTACACTTCAGCATTCTGTGACGAACAGATCAGAAGGGAAAAGACCCTCTAATAAAACAGCTAGAAGTTCCAGGAGAGACACCCGTTGTGCTTTCAGAGAGGACGATACAGAAAGGGGAGAGCTGTGGATTCTTTCCTGCGGAGAAAAAAACCCCTCTGTTCAGGCAAAGCAGTATGCTGAATTCGCACGTTCTCGGCATCACAATTTCGCTAATTCGCTCTCGTGGGTGGGCAGCGCCACTCTCTGTTAATTGCTTCGGAGAGTTTGCAGTTGCTGGCCGAGAAAGCGCGGTTCTCCACGAATGCCGCTTTCTGCTTTCTGCAGCGGTCTCGTCTCTCTCGCATGCCGAGAAAGAGCGACTTCAGCCGGATGCTTTTCTCGGACGAGCGGCTTCTTCTGCGCACATCGCAAAGGAGCGGTTCGGTGTTCTCCTTATGTCCATGCATTCTGCACTACGCTTCTCTCTCATTCTTATGCCTTTCCTTTTATTCCTAGCGACATTTCGTTTTTGTGTGTTTATCCGATGCTACACTTCAGCATTCTGTGACGAAAAGTGTAGAAGGGAAGAGACCCTCTAACAAGGCAGCTAGAAGTTCCAGGAGCGACACACGTTGTCCTTTCGGGGATGACGTTACAGAAAGTCGAGAGATGTGGATTCTTTCCTGCGGAGATAAAAACCCCCTGTGTTCAGGCAATACAGTATGCAAAATTTACAAGTTCTCTGCATCACAGTTCCGTTATTTCGCTCACGCACGTCTAAAGCGGCAATCGCGGTGAACCGCTACGGAGAGTTTGCAGTTGCTAGCCGGGAAATCGCGGTTCTCCCCGAATGCCGCTTTCAGCCTTCAGCAGCAGTCTCGTCTCTCTCGCATGCCGAGAAAGAGCGACTTCAGCCGGATGCTTTTCTCGGACGAGCGGCTTCTTCTGCGCACATCCCAAAGGAGCGGTTCTGTCTTCTCCTTGTCTCCATGCATTCTGCACTACGCTTCTCTCTCAATCTTAACCCTTGATTCCTAGCGACATTTCGTTTTTCTCTGTTTTTCCGATGCTACACATCAGCATTCTGTGACGAACAGAGCAGATGGAAAAAGACCCTCTAACAAGGCAGCTAGAAGTTCCAGGAGAGACACACGTTGTGCTTTCAGGGAGGACGTTACAGAAAGTCGAGAGATGTGGATTCTTTCCTGCGGAGAAAAAACCCCCTGTGTTCAGGACATGCAGTATTCTGAAATCGCACGTTCTCGGCATAGCAATTTCGCTATTTCGCTCTCGTGGGTGGACAGCGCCAGTCTCTGTTAACTGCTTCGGAGAGTTTGCAGTTGCTGCCCGTAAAATCGCGGTTCTCCCCGAATGCCGATTTCAGCCTTCAGCAGCGGTCTCGTCTCTCGCATGCCCAGAAAGAGCGACTTCAGCCGGATGCTTTTCGCGGCCGACGGGCTTATTAGGCGGACATCCCAAAGGAGCGATTCTGAATGCACCTTCTGTCCATGCATTCTGCACTACGCTTCTCCCTCATTCCTAACCCTTGATTCCTCGGGACATTTCGTTTTTCTCTGTTTTTCCGATGCTACACTTCAGCATTCCGTGACGAACAGATCAGAAGGGAAAAGACCCTCTAATAAAACAGCTAGAAGTTCCAGGAGAGACACCCGTTGTGCTTTCAGAGAGGACGATACAGAAAGGGGAGAGCTGTGGATTCTTTCCTGCGGAGAAAAAAACCCCTCTGTTCAGGCAAAGCAGTATGCTGAATTCGCACGTTCTCGGCATCACAATTTCGCTAATTCGCTCTCGTGGGTGGGCAGCGCCACTCTCTGTTAATTGCTTCGGAGAGTTTGCAGTTGCTGGCCGAGAAAGCGCGGTTCTCCCCGAATGCCGCTTTCTGCTTTCTGCAGCGGTCTCGTCTCTCTCGCATGCCGAGAAAGAGCGACTTCAGCCGGATGCTTTTCTCGGACGAGCGGCTTCTTCTGCGCACATCGCAAAGGAGCGGTTCGGTGTTCTCCTTATGTCCATGCATTCTGCACTACGCTTCTCTCTCATTCTTATGCCTTTCCTTTTATTCCTAGCGACATTTCGTTTTTGTGTGTTTATCCGATGCTACACTTCAGCATTCTGTGACGAAAAGTGTAGAAGGGAAGAGACCCTCTAACGAGGCAGCTAGAAGTTCCAGGAGCGACACACGTTGTGCTTTCAGGGATGACGTTACAGAAAGTCGAGAGATGTGGATTCTTTCCTGCGGAGATAAAAACCCCCTGTGTTCAGGCAATACAGTATGCAAAATTTACAAGTTCTCTGCATCACAGTTCCGTTATTTCGCTCACGCACGTCTAAAGCGGCAATCGCGGTGAACCGCTACGGAGAGTTTGCAGTTGCTAGCCGGGAAATCGCGGTTCTCCCCGAATGCCGCTTTCAGCCTTCAGCAGCAGTCTCGTCTCTCTCGCATGCCGAGAAAGAGCGACTTCAGCCGGATGCTTTTCTCGGACGAGCGGCTTCTTCTGCGCACATCCCAAAGGAGCGGTTCTGTCTTCTCCTTGTCTCCATGCATTCTGCACTACGCTTCTCTCTCAATCTTAACCCTTGATTCCTAGCGACATTTCGTTTTTCTCTGTTTTTCCGATGCTACACATCAGCATTCTGTGACGAACAGAGCAGATGGAAAAAGACCCTCTAACAAGGCAGCTAGAAGTTCCAGGAGAGACACACGTTGTGCTTTCAGGGAGGACGTTACAGAAAGTCGAGAGATGTGGATTCTTTCCTGCGGAGAAAAAACCCCCTGTGTTCAGGACATGCAGTATTCTGAAATCGCACGTTCTCGGCATAGCAATTTCGCTATTTCGCTCTCGTGGGTGGACAGCGCCAGTCTCTGTTAACTGCTTCGGAGAGTTTGCAGTTGCTGGCCGAGAAATCGCGGTTTTCCCCGATTGCCGCTTTGTGCCTTCTGCAGCGGTCTCGTCTCTCTCGTATGCCGGGAAAGGGCGACTTCAGCCGGATGCTTTTCTCGGACGAGCGGCTTCTTCTGCGCACATCGCAAGGGAGCGGTTCAGTCTTCTTGTATCCATGCATTCCGCACTACGCTTCTCTCTCATTCTTATGCCTTTGCTTTTATTCCTAGCGACATTTCGTTTTTGTGTGTTTATTCGATGCTACACTTCAGCATTCTGTGACGAACAGATCAGAAGGGAAAAGACCCTCTAATAAAACAGCTAGAAGTTCCAGGAGAGACACGCGTTGTGCTTTCAGGGAGGACGTTACAGAAAGTGGAGAGATGTGGATTCTTTCCTGCGGAGAAAAAACCCCCTGTGTTCAGGACATGCAGTATTCTGAAATCGCACGTTCTCGGCATAGCAATTTCGCTATTTCGCTCTCGTGGGTGGACAGCGCCACTCTCCGTTAACCGCTTCGGAGAGTTTGCAGTTGCTGCCCGTAAAATCGCGGTTCTCCCCGAATGCCGATTTCAGCCTTCAGCAGCGGTCTCGTCTCTCGCATGCCGAGAAAGAGCGACTTCAGCCGGATGCTTTTCGCGGCCGACGGGCTTATTAGGCGGACATCCCAAAGGAGCGATTCTGAATGCACCTTCTGTCCATGCATTCTGCACTACGCTTCTCCCTCATTCCTAACCCTTGATTCCTCGGGACATTTCGTTTTTCTCTGTTTTTCCGATGCTACACTTCAGCATTCCGTGACGAACAGATCAGAAGGGAAAAGACCCTCTAATAAAACAGCTAGAAGTTCCAGGAGAGACACCCGTTGTGCTTTCAGAGAGGACGATACAGAAAGGGGAGAGCTGTGGATTCTTTCCTGCGGAGAAAAAAACCCCTCTGTTCAGGCAAAGCAGTATGCTGAATTCGCACGTTCTCGGCATCACAATTTCGCTAATTCGCTCTCGTGGGTGGGCAGCGCCACTCTCTGTTAATTGCTTCGGAGAGTTTGCAGTTGCTGGCCGAGAAAGCGCGGTTCTACCCGAATGCCGCTTTCTGCTTTCTGCAGCGGTCTCGTCTCTCTCGCATGCCGAGAAAGAGCGACTTCAGCCGGATGCTTTTCTCGGACGAGCGGCTTCTTCTGCGCACATCGCAAAGGAGCGGTTCGGTGTTCTCCTTATGTCCATGCATTCTGCACTACGCTTCTCTCTCATTCTTATGCCTTTGCTTTTATTCCTAGCGACATTTCGTTTTTGTGTGTTTATCCGATGCTACACTTCAGCATTCTGTGACGAAAAGTGTAGAAGAGAAAAGACCCTCTAACAAGGCAGCTAGAAGTTCCAGGAGCGACACACGTTGTCCTTTCAGGGATGACGTTACAGAAAGTCGAGAGATGTGGATTCTTTCCTGCGGAGATAAAAACCCCCTGTGTTCAGGCAATACAGTATGCAAAATTTACAAGTTCTCTGCATCACAGTTCCGTTATTTCGCTCACGCACGTCTAAAGCGGCAATCGCGGTGAACCGCTACGGAGAGTTTGCAGTTGCTAGCCGGGAAATCGCGGTTCTCCCCGAATGCCGCTTTCAGCCTTCAGCAGCAGTCTCGTCTCTCTCGCATGCCGAGAAAGAGCGACTTCAGCCGGATGCTTTTCTCGGACGAGCGGCTTCTTCTGCGCACATCCCAAAGGAGCGGTTCTGTCTTCTCCTTGTCTCCATGCATTCTGCACTACGCTTCTCTCTCAATCTTAACCCTTGATTCCTAGCGACATTTCGTTTTTCTCTGTTTTTCCGATGCTACACATCAGCATTCTGTGACGAACAGAGCAGATGGAAAAAGACCCTCTAACAAGGCAGCTAGAAGTTCCAGGAGAGACACACGTTGTGCTTTCAGGGAGGACGTTACAGAAAGTCGAGAGATGTGGATTCTTTCCTGCGGAGAAAAAACCCCCTGTGTTCAGGACATGCAGTATTCTGAAATCGCACGTTCTCGGCATAGCAATTTCGCTATTTCGCTCTCGTGGGTGGACAGCGCCAGTCTCTGTTAACTGCTTCGGAGAGTTTGCAGTTGCTGGCCGAGAAATCGCGGTTTTCCCCGATTGCCGCTTTGTGCCTTCTGCAGCGGTCTCGTCTCTCTCGTATGCCGGGAAAGGGCGACTTCAGCCGGATGCTTTTCTCGGACGAGCGGCTTCTTCTGCGCACATCGCAAAGGAGCGGTTCGGTGTTCTCCTTATGTCCATGCATTCTGCACTACGCTTCTCTCTCATTCTTATGCCTTTGCTTTTATTCCTAGCGACATTTCGTTTTTGTGTGTTTATCCGATGCTACACTTCAGCATTCTGTGACGAAAAGTGTAGAAGAGAAAAGACCCTCTAACAAGGCAGCTAGAAGTTCCAGGAGCGACACATGTTGTCCTTTCAGGGATGACGTTACAGAAAGTCGAGAGATGTGGATTCTTTCCTGCGGAGATAAAAACCCCCTGTGTTCAGGCAATACAGTATGCAAAATTTACAAGTTCTCTGCATCACAGTTCCGTTATTTCGCTCACGCACGTCTAAAGCGGCAATCGCGGTGAACCGCTACGGAGAGTTTGCAGTTCCTAGCCGGGAAATCGCGGTTCTCCCCGAATGCCGCTTTCAGCCTTCAGCAGCAGTCTCGTCTCTCTCGCATGCCGAGAAAGAGCGACTTCAGCCGGATGCTTTTCTCGGACGAGCGGCTTCTTCTGCGCACATCCCAAAGGAGCGGTTCTGTCTTCTCCTTGTCTCCATGCATTCTGCACTACGCTTCTCTCTCAATCTTAACCCTTGATTCCTAGCGACATTTCGTTTTTCTCTGTTTTTCCGATGCTACACATCAGCATTCTGTGACGAACAGAGCAGATGGAAAAAGACCCTCTAACAAGGCAGCTAGAAGTTCCAGGAGAGACACACGTTGTGCTTTCAGGGAGGACGTTACAGAAAGTCGAGAGATGTGGATTCTTTCCTGCGGAGAAAAAACCCCCTGTGTTCAGGACATGCAGTATTCTGAAATCGCACGTTCTCGGCATAGCAATTTCGCTATTTCGCTCTCGTGGGTGGACAGCGCCAGTCTCTGTTAGCCGCTTCGGAGAGTTTGCAGTTGCTGGCCGAGAAATCGCGGTTTTCCCCGATTGCCGCTTTGTGCCTTCAGCAGCGGTCTCGTCTCTCTCGGATGCCGGGAAAGGGCGACTTCAGCCGGATGCTTTTCTCGGACGAGCGGCTTCTTCTGCGCACATCGCAAGGGAGCGGTTCAGTCTTCTTGTATCCATGCATTCCGCACTACGCTTCTCTCTCATTCTTATGCCTTTGCTTTTATTCCTAGCGACATTTCGTTTTTGTGTGTTTATTCGATGCTACACTTCAGCATTCTGTGACGAACAGAGCAGAAGGAAAAAGACCCTCTAATAAAACAGCTAGAAGTTCCAGGAGAGACACGCGTTGTGCTTTCAGGGAGGACGTTACAGAAAGTGGAGAGATGTGGATTCTTTCCTGCGGAGAAAAAACCCCCTGTGTTCAGGACATGCAGTATTCTGAAATCGCACGTTCTCGGCATAGCAATTTCGCTATTTCGCTCTCGTGGGTGGACAGCGCCACTCTCCGTTAACCGCTTCGGAGAGTTTGCAGTTGCTGCCCGTAAAATCGCGGTTCTCCCCGAATGCCGATTTCAGCCTTCAGCAGCGGTCTCGTCTCTCGCATGCCCAGAAAGAGCGACTTCAGCCGGATGCTTTTCGCGGCCGACGGGCTTATTAGGCGGACATCCCAAAGGAGCGATTCTGAATGCACCTTCTGTCCATGCATTCTGCACTACGCTTCTCCCTCATTCCTAACCCTTGATTCCTCGGGACATTTCGTTTTTCTCTGTTTTTCCGATGCTACACTTCAGCATTCCGTGACGAACAGATCAGAAGGGAAAAGACCCTCTAATAAAACAGCTAGAAGTTCCAGGAGAGACACCCGTTGTGCTTTCAGAGAGGACGATACAGAAAGGGGAGAGCTGTGGATTCTTTCCTGCGGAGAAAAAAACCCCTCTGTTCAGGCAAAGCAGTATGCTGAATTCGCACGTTCTCGGCATCACAATTTCGCTAATTCGCTCTCGTGGGTGGGCAGCGCCACTCTCTGTTAATTGCTTCGGAGAGTTTGCAGTTGCTGGCCGAGAAATCGCGGTTCTACCCGAATGCCGCTTTCTGCTTTCTGCAGCGGTCTCATCTCTCTCGCATGCCGAGAAAGAGCGACTTCAGCCGGATGCTTTTCTCGGACGAGCGGCTTCTTCTGCGCACATCGCAAAGGAGCGGTTCGGTGTTCTCCTTATGTCCATGCATTCTGCACTACGCTTCTCTCTCATTCTTATGCCTTTGCTTTTATTCCTAGCGACATTTCGTTTTTGTGTGTTTATCCGATGCTACACTTCAGCATTCTGTGACGAAAAGTGTAGAAGAGAAAAGACCCTCTAACAAGGCAGCTAGAAGTTCCAGGAGCGACACACGTTGTCCTTTCAGGGATGACGTTACAGAAAGTCGAGAGATGTGGATTCTTTCCTGCGGAGATAAAAACCCCCTGTGTTCAGGCAATACAGTATGCAAAATTTACAAGTTCTCTGCATCACAGTTCCGTTATTTCGCTCACGCACGTCTAAAGCGGCAATCGCGGTGAACCGCTACGGAGAGTTTGCAGTTGCTAGCCGGGAAATCGCGGTTCTCCCCGAATGCCGCTTTCAGCCTTCAGCAGCAGTCTCGTCTCTCTCGCATGCCGAGAAAGAGCGACTTCAGCCGGATGCTTTTCTCGGACGAGCGGCTTCTTCTGCGCACATCCCAAAGGAGCGGTTCTGTCTTCTCCTTGTCTCCATGCATTCTGCACTACGCTTCTCTCTCAATCTTAACCCTTGATTCCTAGCGACATTTCGTTTTTCTCTGTTTTTCCGATGCTACACATCAGCATTCTGTGACGAACAGAGCAGATGGAAAAAGACCCTCTAACAAGGCAGCTAGAAGTTCCAGGAGAGACACACGTTGTGCTTTCAGGGAGGACGTTACAGAAAGTCGAGAGATGTGGATTCTTTCCTGCGGAGAAAAAACCCCCTGTGTTCAGGACATGCAGTATTCTGAAATCGCACGTTCTCGGCATAGCAATTTCGCTATTTCGCTCTCGTGGGTGGACAGCGCCAGTCTCTGTTAACCGCTTCGGAGAGTTTGCAGTTGCTGGCCGAGAAATCGCGGTTTTCCCCGATTGCCGCTTTGTGCCTTCAGCAGCGGTCTCGTCTCTCTCGGATGGCGGGAAAGGGCGACTTCAGCCGGATGCTTTTCTCGGACGAGCGGCTTCTTCTGCGCACATCGCAAGGGAGCGGTTCAGTCTTCTTGTATCCATGCATTCCGCACTACGCTTCTCTCTCATTCTTATGCCTTTGCTTTTATTCCTAGCGACATTTCGTTTTTGTGTGTTTATTCGATGCTACACTTCAGCATTCTGTGACGAACAGAGCAGAAGGAAAAGGACCCTCTAATAAAACAGCTAGAAGTTCCAGGAGAGACACGCGTTGTGCTTTCAGGGAGGACGTTACAGAAAGTGGAGAGATGTGGATTCTTTCCTGCGGAGAAAAAACCCCCTGTGTTCAGGACATGCAGTATTCTGAAATCGCACGTTCTCGGCATAGCAATTTCGCTATTTCGCTCTCGTGGGTGGACAGCGCCACTCTCCGTTAACCGCTTCGGAGAGTTTGCAGTTGCTGCCCGTAAAATCGCGGTTCTCCCCGAATGCCGATTTCAGCCTTCAGCAGCGGTCTCGTCTCTCGCATGCCGAGAAAGAGCGACTTCAGCCGGATGCTTTTCGCGGCCGACGGGCTTATTAGGCGGACATCCCAAAGGAGCGATTCTGAATGCACCTTCTGTCCATGCATTCTGCACTACGCTTCTCCCTCATTCCTAACCCTTGATTCCTCGGGACATTTCGTTTTTCTCTGTTTTTCCGATGCTACACTTCAGCATTCCGTGACGAACAGATCAGAAGGGAAAAGACCCTCTAATAAAACAGCTAGAAGTTCCAGGAGAGACACCCGTTGTGCTTTCAGAGAGGACGATACAGAAAGGGGAGAGCTGTGGATTCTTTCCTGCGGAGAAAAAAACCCCTCTGTTCAGGCAAAGCAGTATGCTGAATTCGCACGTTCTCGGCATCACAATTTCGCTAATTCGCTCTCGTGGGTGGGCAGCGCCACTCTCTGTTAATTGCTTCGGAGAGTTTGCAGTGGCTGGCCGAGAAATCGCGGTTCTACCCGAATGCCGCTTTCTGCTTTCTGCAGCGGTCTCGTCTCTCTCGCATGCCGAGAAAGAGCGACTTCAGCCGGATGCTTTTCTCGGACGAGCGGCTTCTTCTGCGCACATCGCAAAGGAGCGGTTCGGTGTTCTCCTTATGTCCATGCATTCTGCACTACGCTTCTCTCTCATTCTTATGCCTATCCTTTTATTCCTAGCGACATTTCGTTTTTGTGTGTTTATCCGATGCTACACTTCAGCATTCTGTGACGAAAAGTGTAGAAGGGAAAAGACCCTCTAACAAGGCAGCTAGAAGTTCCAGGAGCGACACACGTTGTCCTTTCGGGGATGACGTTACAGAAAGTCGAGAGATGTGGATTCTTTCCTGCGGAGATAAAAACCCCCTGTGTTCAGGCAATACAGTATGCAAAATTTACAAGTTCTCTGCATCACAGTTCCGTTATTTCGCTCACGCACGTCTAAAGCGGCAATCGCGGTGAACCGCTACGGAGAGTTTGCAGTTCCTAGCCGGGAAATCGCGGTTCTCCCCGAATGCCGCTTTCAGCCTTCAGCAGCAGTCTCGTCTCTCTCGCATGCCGAGAAAGAGCGACTTCAGCCGGATGCTTTTCTCGGACGAGCGGCTTCTTCTGCGCACATCCCAAAGGAGCGGTTCTGTCTTCTCCTTGTCTCCATGCATTCTGCACTACGCTTCTCTCTCAATCTTAACCCTTGATTCCTAGCGACATTTCGTTTTTCTCTGTTTTTCCGATGCTACACATCAGCATTCTGTGACGAACAGAGCAGATGGAAAGTCGCCCTTTTTCGGCATCCGAGTGAGAAAGACAAGACCGCTGTTGAAGTCTGAAAGTGGTATTCGGGGAGAAAAGCGATTTAACGGTCAGCAACTGCAAACTCTCCGTAGAGATAATGTCATTGGATTGGAGAAATGTGGTATTTCGGGGAGATAATGTCCTAATTTGGGGAGAAGATGCCGTTCTGTGAGGGGCAAGCATGCATTTCTGAGAGAAAATCTCCTATTTAGGGCGAAAGTGTCATCTTGCTAACGAACTTCATGGAGAAATTATGAGGTATTTTTATGAAACCTGGTATTCCCTGGAAAGAGTATATCTGTGATCAAATGCCATATTTCTGGGAGAGAACATCTGATGTGGGGGGGAGAAGGTGATGTATGTGTGAGAAAGCTGGTGTTTCTGGGAGAAAATGCCAGGTATTGGTGAGGAAACAGATGCTAGAGAGGGAAAAGGCCATCCCTTTGGGAGAGAAGTGGTATTTCTGGGAGAAAATGCCCCAAATCGGGGAGTAAGTGTCATCCTGAGGCGTGTCATGGAGTAGATTTGGGAGGAAATGGAGGTGTTTCAAAGAGTAGCGGCACTTCTGGGAGAAAATGTCCTCAGTGGGAAAGACAATGTCCTCTTGAGGGAAGAAAACAGGTCTTTCTTACAGCAAATGTCATCCAATTGGGAGAAAATCTCCTCTCTTGGGGAGAAAAGTGGTCTTTCTGAGAGAAGGTGTCCTCTTCTTGGCTGCAAGTGTCCCATTTGGCATTGTCATGGAGGCTTTTTGGGGAGAAAGCGTGTGGCAGTTGTAAGAGAAGGGGTATTTCTGGGAGCAAATCTCCTCTTTTTGGAAGAGAAGGTGAAATTTCCAAGGGAAAAGTGGCATTTCTGGGAGGAAATGACATAGCTGGGGGAGAAAAGTGGGAACCGGTGGGAAAGAATATCTTGTACTGGAGAGCAACGGTGGTCTTTTTGGTGTGCCAAGTGGTCTCTTGGGGAGAAAACGTGGTAAATGGGGGAGACAATGTCCTCTGGAGGAGTGTCAAGTAGTATTTGGGAGAGCAAACGTCAGGTATTTCTCGGAAACCGGCTGTTTCTGGGAGATAGAAGCAGACTTGGTTGGAAACTGACAGGTGTTTGTGAGAAAGCTGGTATTTTGGGAAAAAAAAGGCCGTTTTTTAAAGAATAAGCTGGCATTTCTGGAAGAATATGTCCCATCTTTGGGAGAAAACAGGTGTATGTGGGAGAAAATGTCGTGTATTTGGGAGAAAGCTGGTATATGTGGGAGAAAAGGCCATTGTGATGGGAGTCAGTGTGATCTTGAGGAGTGGAAAGCAGTATTCTTGAGATGAAACGTGAGGTATTTCTAAGAGTCCTGGTATTTCTGGGAGAAAATGTCTTGTTTTGTTTTATTGTTTTTAATATTTATATATTTTTTATGTTGCAATTTCAAGGAAACACTTCGACAGAAATGGCTTTTAATTCTTTTGGCATACATAGAAGATGCGAAAATGCACATCATATTTTCACATGAATGTAGTAACACAAAAAAAGTTCAAAGCAGTAACTGATACACTCAATTATAAAAGCTGCCCTTCCTGTGCAAGAAATGTAACTCAGCCCTTGGGCTAGATGCCATTCTGTGTCATTGATGTAAACCTGGCGGACAGTACAAATACTCTGAATTTAAAATGGCATGACTAAAAATGGAGTCTTTCCTCTAGCTTTTAAGTTTTAAGAAACATAAAATATGTACGTATGCTTGGCAACTTTTCCTTTCATTATATACAAAAGTGACTCTCTCTAAAATAACTGTCAAACTAAGAGGGACTGTCAGAAACCTATCGCAGGAGGTAATCTATTTGCTCAGGTTGCTGAAGAGCAATGAAAAAGTAGATATTGAGTTTCAGTTTTCAGCACATACATTAAAGTCCCATGCCTGTAATTAGGTCTCCTACCTTCCAAATAGAATTTTAAAAAAGTCTGATACATGATTATTTTAAATTATTTTTCTATAATGATAACTGGTATGTGAAGATGTTTCTAATTTTTTTGTTTCTTCACTTGTTTGTGAACCTAGGGTAGGGAGAAAGAATGGAAATGAAGAAAGAACGGAGCCCCCAGGCTGGTTGTTGAGTGAGAATTACTGCTTACCCAGCATCCGTTTGCTTCATCAAATGTCCCCCATCTGCTCACAGAAACCTCTCTAAGATGCTTTTCTGAAGAATATTTGGCAGCATGTTTCCCAGGGCTGATGCCTAGAGGAGAGGGTTACATGGAGACTTGCTGTCTATCTTGATGGCAAACCCCTCCTAAGTAGGAATCCAGAGCTGGTGACTCACTTTGTAGTCTTGTATAGGTCTGGGGCAAGTTCTCTGTTGTGTTGAGCAAAAGGATATATATACTGGCTGAAAATAAACCTGTAAAAGTGAGGTAATGCATTTACTAAAACAACAATAATTGCTGTATCAGGATGGATCATATATTAAAGGCAATAAAACTCTGATTAATAGCTGTCAGGTTATTTCTTTATTTTTCTCAAATATTTATTTGAGCACAACATACTATAAATACTTTAAAGAAAATGTTTATCTTATATTTGTACATGATTGCACTCAGTAATACATGGAAGAGCAGCCACTGAAGTGGGAGGATCATAAGCCCAATGAATGTGAAGAGAGAGAGCAATAAATTTGATTCTTCTCAGCATTTTTCTGTTACAGGTTTTGAGAAACTTGTTAGATTTTAGTACCTGTAAATGTAAATGAAACCAACATAAAATACCATACATAACCTTATTACTTTAAATAACATAGAAAATATGGATTGGAAGACTCGTGTGCATGTTCTTTTTTTCTGTCTTAGACCTGAATAAAGCTGTAAAGAAGAAATTAATGCTCTAGTAAGTCACTGTCAACTCTTGCAAGTCCATTTGGGAGAAAATTTGACACTCCATTTTTTTTTCTTGTTGTCCTTCTATCTCCTACTCTCCTTTTTGTGTATGTTTATTATTTGCCTCATTTCTGTGAAAACAAATCAGGCTCCATTAATAAAAGCAAAAACTGTTTAAGGCCATCCATCTTACTCATTCTCCTCAAAGGTTTGCTGCCACTTGTTCTATCACAGAGGACTGCAAAACTTTTTTGCTCCACATTGTTACCCTCTAAAGATAAAATGAATAAATTGCTTAAGAAGATGTTGAAAGACTCTTAATGGTGCATTTATGATCATAACATACGTATTTGTGAGACCTAAGGATTTTTATTCATTCTATTTTTGTTCAATGTAAAATCAAGATTAACTTCTTAGATTTTCTGGACATCCTCGTTGTATAAATTTAATTTTTTACTCCTTTTCCTTGTACAACTTCTGAAATCTGACAGTAAGAACATTTTTATTTTTGTCTCAAACCTCTTTTTTATTCTTTGTCCATCTATTTTTTTTTTCCCCCTATGATGCTTCTTATAACTTTACCAATTACTTTGTGTTCCATTTCATTACGTTACTTATTTTTGCTTTTTCTTTAGGGCAGGATATGTCTACTGCTATGCATCTGCACAGTTCCTACAATGGAGCTTTGATCCTGGTTGGATTGCTTAAGTGCCATTAACATAAACGTGGTTAACAAAAATAGTAGTTTCAGCTTAGTATTTTTCATGCTAAATCAGGTTCAAAACTAGAAGAATAAAAGTTTTTTTGTAAGAAACATAAACATCCATGTTGATTTCATAAGTGAAACTGATTCTGTTTTTGAAGAGCGGAAGAAATGTAAATAATTCATCTGAAAGCAAAGTTCACTTCTGTTTTTATATTCTCAGAAGTGAATCATCAGATTAAACTAGCATGCCACAGTTTAGTGGTAAACCTCTAACACTACCAAATCTACATATGTAGATTTTGCTTTAATGTCACAGGCAACAGAATGTAATCAACTAACAAACAAAACAGGCAAACAGAAAATTCACATCCAAATAAACCAGAAAGAGGAGTTTATAGACACTCTACAGAACTGTTAGCTGTGCTATGCTTTTCAAAAGCTGGAATTTGTCCTACAGACATCTCAGAAGTTGCACATCTGTCCAAGAAGAATCATTGCACTTTATTTCTACTGTACATGTTTATCTTCTATCTTATTCTTCATTACTGTTATGTACTATGCAAAATACATAAAGAAAAAAAGCGGTAATCAAACTATACATACTGTGAGCAGGGCTTTGTGAAGGCTGCAGTACTGTACAGAAGAAAGCCTTGAACAGATCTATCTCAAATTCAGGGTAATAATACATTTATTTCCTACCCACATTGCTCATGTAATCCACCAACTATTTTAGGAACGCCTAGATTCTTAAAAATACAGAAATTAAAGTGATTTCCTGATCAACCCTTACAGAAAGACACAAGTTTAAACATGAAAGCAACTATGAATGCTTTGGAGAGAAAAAAATAGAATGTAATGTTAATAATCCCTGTAATGTTAATAAGCTAAATAACAGTTTCAAAGTTTAGTATCTTGATGCTTTACGGAGCTCCCATAAAATGGCTCTGAGCCATCCCTTTCTAATGATTTTGCACACCCACGCAACTTGCTCTGTGGGGATGGAAGATAACAGGATTTAGATCCTTGACACACTGCAATTGATTTAACAATAAATATTGTCTATCCTAGTTTTGGGTTACTATAAGATGAAAGCAAAAATGTATATACTGATCTACTGGTTTTCTTTTAAAAAGCATTCATCTGATGCTGAAGGCTAATTCTGTAAAGCTGAAACTTAAATCCCAGCAGAAACAGGTTCCGAGATATTAAAAACAAACAAACAAACAAACAAACAAAAATCATAAAAGTATGTATAATGAAATCTTTAGGCATGTGACAAACTTTGTTTTATATATTATATGATTTCAGAACATCTGTCACACACACTCACAAACTTTCCTTAGAAGGAGAAGCAGAAGTTTAGATGATGATAAAGTTATGTTCTTACCACATTAGAAGGTTCCAATTTCTTCCTTCTAGCAAGGTCAGTGATATTATTGCCATTGTAGTTGATGCTCTCCATACAGCCCTTGAATTTTTTTTCTGCTGTTAGAACTTGGCTTCCCAGAAAAAGGCATGCCTCCAAAGGTTATCTTTGAATGTATCAGAAAATGAAAGACAGTTACTGGAGGACAAGGGCTTAGAATTTTTGCTTACTAGAAAAAGAAAGTATCAAACAAGTACTGGAAAAGTAGGAAAAAGTCTATGATGAAGTCATGACTGCAAATATTTTTGGTGGTAAATTGTATCTGTTATTAGGTTTTCCCAAATACAGAGAAAATATGTATCACAGTTACATATAGACTGATCTGATCACTGCTGTTCAGTACCTGTTTCAAATAACTAACAACTTGAAATAGGTGTCCATTTTAGTACATTTTCAATAAATGTAGATTAAAGATCAGTCAGATAGCCTGATTTGAATCATTCACTCAGCTCTAAATATATGCCAGAGCTTAGAATACAACGTAGCAGTTGTAATTATGGCTTCAATACAATGTGTTTGCTTCTCATAATACTTACATATTTATTTTATCTAGCAGAATTTTACAGAATCACATAGTTCAAAAAACTATCTCCTGTTAAACAGGGTCACTTTCCAGTATTGAGAACATGATTTTATCACGTAGTTATATAGAGAGAGATAGATATATCACGTAGTTATTAAGAAATTACCACATAATTTAGTAGGCCAAAAAAGAAATATTTATTTATTTATGACCAATTTAATTACCCTGGGTTACCCAGAGACTGTTGTGCTAAAACACTAAGAAAAAATAAAATTTTACAAACTAGAATTGCTCATTACTTCCCGTTACTCCATAGGGAATACACAGTTCTCTACACTATCAGTGTCTTTCTGAAATGTTTGGAAGTGAATAAAAGCTACATTCTTTCATAAATATTTTGCAGCCCAAATATGAAGAATAATGGATTCATGAGATTTGTCTTTGCAATCTATGTTAAGTATTTATATCAAATATACTGAGGCATAAACAGTGATTACAACTAGAATTCCTAGCCCACGAAAGCTCACAAAAATTTCTACTTGCAGTCTCCTGCTGAGATTTGATAGAGCCAAGCCTTCAAATATAATTCATTGTTATCTCAATTGGCTGTTACTGAGAGCATGAAAATGCAGCTCAAAGGAATTATTTTCTATTTTAAAAGTAAGAGACATTGGCTTTGCATACAATAATTGTATCATTTCAACTACTTCACTGAAAACTAAGGTTTTTATAAATAGTACACACCAGCTATATAAGAATACTTTGCATGCACATCCTCAGATGTACGATAATTTGACTTTACTTTGACTTTACTTCAAGAAAGAAAGAAAGAAAAAAAAAAAAAAAAAAAGAAGCACAACTGGAGAATGTAATTGTAGTATTGTTGTCAGATGGTCTTTTTGGGATTTTGATCAAAACAGCATTGGTAACACACTGGTGTTCTAGCTTTTGCTGAACTGTGCTTACAGCATCAAAGATTTTTAAGTTTCTCCTGTTTCCCTAGCAGCAAGTAGAATGAAGGTGCATAAAAAATTGGGATGGGAAACAGCCAGGACAACTGACCCCACTTGACCAAAGAGATATCCCATACCACTTGACATTGTGCTCAGTTACAAGCTGAGTGAAGGTAGGAGGAAAGTAGGGATGTTTGGAATTACAGTGTTTTGTATGAAAAATTGTTTTGATTCATTGAGATTTACCATCTATAGATTAACTTATCATAAAGGCAATGTAGTTAAATGTAGATTAACATCCAAAGTCATTGAGTTAATTGAGAGTAAAGGGTGGAGAACTCAAGGCTCTGCCTTTTATATGAACCACAGAGCACGTTTTCATACACATTAAAACAATTTTCATTAAACATGAGAAAATCTATATAGATGGAGATTGAAATGTACCTTTGGGAACTGCCAATGAGGTCTCTAATGCCAAAGAAGAGAGAAAACTGTATCTCCTGGATTCCATTCTTATTGCTTGTAATACATTTATTATTTATATATACTATATATATATATATGTAAATTGGCTTGTGGTACTCTAATATTTTCTGTTGTTCAATCAATTGAAAATCTTTAGTAAAATCAACTTATATGATTTTCTGGTAGCACGGTTCAGGTCTTCTATGTCCAATTAGTGGCCCAACACTCTGATGAGTCAGTCACTCCCTGTAGTTATGTATCATCCATGAATTTACTGAGGGTCTATTCAATCCTATCATCCAGGTGAATGAATGAAGATGCTAACCATCCCTGAGGTATTCTGATTACTCTCGGTCTCCAATTACAATTTGCTACCCACTGCCTTCTGTGTCTGATCATACAGCCAGTTTTGGAACCACTTCACAATCTGCTCATCCAGTCCATATACTTCAACAACTTCTCTGTGAGGATATTATAGGAGATGAAGTCAAAAGCCTTACTGACGTCCACATAGGCAATATGGTTTTGTCTCCCCTCATCCATTAGGCTCACCATTTCATCATAGAAGCTCATCACATTGGTTAAGCATGACTTCACCTGGGTGAAACCATGCTGACAGCATCTGTTTATTTTCTTGTCCTTCATGTGCCTGGAAACAGTTTCCAGGATTAGCTGTTGATTCACCTTCCGAGGGATCAAGTGCCACCAACAGGACTGTAATTTTCTGACCCCACCCCATCCTTCCTGGAGGCAGGAATAAGTTTTATTTCAATCTTCAAGATCTTCTTGAGCAAGGATTATCAAGAAGGACATCACAATGATAGCATTCATGAGCGTGTCACATCAGGGCCCGTGGACTTACGAGTGTTTGGTTTTCTCAAATATTCCATTATCTGATCCTCGTCTACCAGGAGTACACGTTCCTTTTTCCAGTTTCTTCCTTCAGGTTTTTATGACAGCTTTTCAGGCTAAGAGCAAGCGTAGTGTAGTGTAGCGTCATTTCTCATCAACACTTGTGGGCATTAACTGACTGATCAAACAAGTTTTTTTGGAATTTACTGTTTCTTTATAGAAAGAACTTATTGATGGTGCATTTCTGATAATATAAGGAAGTACTTACTTTCTTAAGAAGAGCAAAATCATTGGTAAGTAGAAAAGTTCTAATCTGTTTCCTTTGCTACAGATTTATATTAGCTGTCACTAAAAAAGAATTCTGCCCGATTCAAGTGCAAAATGTGCACCTGAAAGTAATAGCAGATGGTATGATTTTTTTTTTTAATCAATTTTGTGCTTACAGCAGCTGCTTAGCTATAGAGGACTCTAACCTTACTGAATTACATAATCTCCCATTTTAAAAGAAAAGATTAAGATGAGCCTTATAACAGATGAGATCTGTCATGGTTTTATGATTTTTGATTATCAGCATTCTATATCATAACATCATGTAGTGCACTTGGAGTTAAAGAGTTAATGCTCCAGTTCCAGGTATCTGTCCCAGAAGACAAGAAGAACTGCATACCCCAGATGACTTTGCATTCAGAGAAGAGATAAAATCCCTGGCAAAGTCACGGGAACTCGTTCTCCTCCCTTCTGTTTGTCCCAAATGCATGTCTTGCCGGAGCATTAGAGTAGGGCCTTCATTTTTCAGACACTCATTGTATTTGATTTATTAGCTTCAGTTCTAACATATTGTATTATACCGAATTATAGTGTGTTATCTTACATTTCAATATCTTATTTAGTAAATTAGTTTGCTTCTCCTCAAATCATTGCCGCTGTTCTGTTATAGGCCCATCTCTTTATCCTTTTCCCTTATCCCTCTCCTGGGCACGGATCTGAGGGTCCCTCTGCTTGGTTGTCATGAAACTGGGCCAAATCAGCCCATGAACTGTTGACAAGATCTGATAGAAAGGATCTGATGAAGGGAAACTAAATTTATACCTAAGGGAATAGATTATTTGAAAGAAATGTAATGTTATTAAAACAACAACAACAACAACAACAACAAAAACAACAAAACATTTTTAATTATATCAAGTTTCTCTTCCTATTGGACTTCTCTTTATAAAGTAAATTTGAATGAAAATGTATAGATTTCACTATCTACCTCATAATCCAGGTCCAGATAATCAAATTCTCCATTAGTTCTGAAATGCTGAATGTGTCTATCCAGGGTTAGATTGATGTTTCTCCCGTGGCGCTCTATGACGATGGAGTGCCAGTGGTGATCATCTAAGAGACTGCCAGTCATCACGGATGTGTGGCCATAAATAGAGCCAAGCTGGTTGCTACCTAAAATAAGAATGGAAACAAAAGCAATTTTCATTTCATGTTAGTTAGGCAAACATTTTCCTCTCACTCCGTCAATATTTCACCTGAATCATGTCACACAGTCACACACTGGAGAAATTCAATTCACTATGAAGATAAGATCTACCACATGGAGATTTGATGCCATAAGAATACAAATACCTAGATCACATACATCAATAATCACACTAATGAACTCTATTTGTCATAGTAGGCATATGAAGGTGTATCAGGGAAGCAGTAGCTACTTTCAGTTGCAAAGTTGTATTAAACTAAGTCTTTTCTGTGTTTTAATTCATATAGTACTGAAATAAAAAACTATCACTCTTTTTAGAATAGCCTTTGTATTAGATAGCATTTGAAAACAGGCTGATAAAAAGTCTTTTCAGTCTGATAACACCTTAATAACTTTTATCCTCTGTAGACTGCCAGTATAGCTAGACTAGTTAGTCTGTAAGAGTCTCAGGGCAGAATGAACCAATAGCAGCTAAAAATATCTTCTGCTAATACAACTTACTTTAGTCTTCCTGTGTTAACCTTCCCTTTTTTGCACTTGGGCCAGAGGAATCCAAGGCATTTAAACAGACAGGAAGGAGCAGCCCTTGAGAGCAGCCCTGCAGAGAAGGACCTGGGCGTCCTGATGGATGATAAACTTAACATGAGCCAGCAGTGCTCTTGCAGCTCAGAAAGCAAATGGTATACAGGGCTCCATCAGAAAAGGGGTGGTCAGCAGGGACAGGGAGGTGATTGTCCCTCTCCACTCTGCTCTTGTGGGGACCCATCTGGAGTACTGTGTCCAGATCTGGAGCCTCCAGTACAAGAAAGACAGAACTGATGGAGAGGGTCCAGAGGACGACCACAGAGATGATCATGGGACTGGAGCACCTTCCCTACCAAGATAGTCTGAGGGTAGTCTGAGGCTGGGCTCCTTCAGTCTGGAGAAAAGAAGGCTGCAGGGTGACCTCACTGCAGCCTTTCAGTACCTAAAGGGAGCCTACAAACTGGTGGGGAGTCATTTCTTTGAAAGAGTAGACAACAGCAGGACAAGGGAAAATGGGTTTAAGTTGAGAGAGGGAAGATTTAGGTTGGATGTCAGGGGGAAGTTCTTTACAGAGAGAGTGGTGAGGTGCTGGAACAGCTGCCAAGAGAGGTTGTGGATGCCCCATCCCTGGAGCCTTATGCTGCTGTATGGGGACTAATGCATATACTAATTCTGTATGACTAAAAAGCATTAACCATCAATCTATCCTTTAAAAGCATCTATCTTTCAAAAACGTAAAATGTATCAAAGAGCCTCTCGCTGGGCTACCATATTCCACACATGTAGAGTATTTTGTTGTTGTTATTAATCACGGGCACCAAAAAATCATTATGAAAATTTAAGCACATAAACAATATATTATCATCATACTGCTCTGATGACCAAGAAGGCCAATGAGTTCATTGAAAAGAGCATGGCCAGAAGGTCCAGGGAGGTGATCTTCCCCCTCTGCTCTGCTCTGGTCAGGCCTCACCTGGAGTACTCTATCCAGGTCTGGGCTTCCCAGTACAAAAAATGCAGGGATCTCCTGGAGATAGTCCAGCAGAGGACCACAAGTGACCTGGAGAGTCTCCCCTATGAGGAAAGGCTAGGTAACCTGAATCTTTTCAGCCTTGAGAAAAGAAGACTGAGAGGGGATCTTATTAATGTCTATAAATATCTTAAGTGTGGGAGTCAAAGGGACATGGCCAACCTCTTTTCAGCAGTCCATGGGGACAGAACAAGGGGAAATGGCCATAAAGTTGAGCATAGGAAGTTCCGAACCAATAAGCGAAAGAACTTCTTCACAATGAGGGTTACAGAGTACTGGAACATGTTGCCCAGAGGAGCTCTGGATTCTCCTTCTCTGGTGATAATCAAGATCTGCCTGGACACCTATCTGAGTAGCCTGCTGTAGGGAGCCTGCTTTGGCAGGGGGGTGGACTCAATGATCTCTAGAGGTCCCTTCCAACCCCTATGATTCTGTGATATTTTGACAAACAAATTGAATTTTTTCCCTCCTCAAGCAAGGGGCACTGCTCAAAATCATAACAAGAAAATCTCATATTTTGATATTTTTAATGATTGATGACTAATTGCCTACGCAGAAATTACTTCAAAAGGTTCTAATCTATTTTTTCCAGGAAATTCAGGTAATGTCAGCATGACAACACATCAAATTTGCCATTGGACTCTTTGCAGTTTGAATCTCAGTACCACTAAGTTAGCTGATCTCATGTTGGAGATACATTACTACATCTCCTTCCACCATTAAAAACTGAGGAAGTTATGTCCCAGCACATCAGCCAAAGAAAATGTCCTTTTTTAAATTTTCTCACAACCAGGGAGAGAGCCAAAGGAAATGTGTTTGAATGTTGTCTTTAGGCATGACAGTTCATTTGTGAGGACATGGGCACCTCACTGGCTTGAAATCTGCTGCAGTTTGACATTTCCTTTATTTCCCTATCTATAAATACTTTAAGTGTATGTCTGACTAGATGGAGACCTTGATTAAATATTTACATCCGAATGAAAACAGGAAGATGCACAGTTGACCCATGAAATATTCAGTATTTATCTTTTTCAGCAGATATCACTAAGTTTAATCTGATGCTATGTAATCTTTCAAAAAACATCTTTTAATGTTTTAATGCTCTAAGAAAAGTCATTACTAATGGCTAATTTTTTCTTCCTAATTCACATTCTTTATTCTTTCTTCATATAATTATTCTTAAATGCCTATTCGTCACTTCTTACACCTGATGAGCTCATATTTAAATTGAGCATTCAAAAGGAGCTGCATACACACTGAATAAGAAATATGCAGCAGAAATATTTTTAAAGTGCTGTATGAAACTAAATCTCACACAGTAAAAATCTTGATCATTATCATTCAAATTTATATAGTTGACTCTAAAAAGAAATGTGTGCAAGAATGAGTCTAGTTCTGACTGGGGGAAACTCACATTTACTCACTGTTGTCTAAGATGCAAAAACATGTTTCATTAAAGACCACCTTTAATGCATGTATAATCCTTGCTTTCATTGTCAAATGTAAGGATCTGATACTACACTGGTATCACTTGCCACTCCATTTACAGTGAATTTAAGTAAACTCAGTTTTTACTTTTTTTCCTGACCTGAGACAGGAAAAAAGGCTTTGAGTTTCAAATGATTTTCCTTGTTCTGTTTATCAGGCTGTAATTTGGATGGTCAGTTGTACTTTGTCCCCCCCACCTCCCTGACAAACCTATTCATAATTTTTAGCGGTCTATAACAATTTAAGGTTTGCTGCTGTTGCAAAATTTAAGACTTTCAAATTCATTAGTTGCCAGAGTAGTTCTGGAAAGCCTTTCTTTCGTAGTAATTGTTTACATGGCATCTCAACTGTGCTGATTAGCTTTTCCTCGCCTATGAACTGTAACATTTGTTTCAGGCTTCATAAGTAGTCAGTACCATCAGCCCAGTCTCCTTGGTTCTGAATTGCTTTCCTTCTCTAAAAGCTAAAGGAAGACAGAAAAAAAATAATTTCTTTTCAGGAAGAGTATGAGGAACACCTTCATATCCAGTAAACAAGGATTAACATACATACATAAGAGGGAAGTTCTGGAAGAAATGCCATCTACTTTATTATGTTGGCCCACAGAGTTGGAAGCGGATGCTGGTGATATGACAGTAGAAGCTAAATCTTCCCACCATATTTTGTTCAATTTTGTTGCCATGCAGCAGATATCAGGAGAGGCGCAGCCCAACAGAATGGCATCTGACATGGTGTACAATTGATTTCCTCCATGTAGAAAAAGTTGCATCCATTGACATTCACCAGTGCTTACTAAATATTCGCAGAGACCAAACAGTGGATGTTAGCACAAAGGCAGAGGTTGTGGAGGAGTGGCAACAGCAGCATGAAAATCAAGCCATGTTCCAGACTGCCATGACAAGTTTACAAATGCAGCATGCAGATTCTCATTCATTGCTGGTGAAAATGCACAACTAATGGTGATGACTATGTTGAAAAGAGCTTTTTGTATCTATGAATATTCTCTATGCAATAGTGCTGTCATGTTCTTTCTATCTGTTGTAGTTATGTATTACCTACATATATAACATACTTAAAATACTTACATACATACTTAAAATGTGAGGATAGCAATACTTATGAAAATTAAATATTTTATTCCTGTGATTTCAGTTCTTCATCCACTCCCACTGTTTTACTTTTTCTAGCCTAGTGTGGTTATTTCATATAAGTTTTTTAGCTCTGAAATATAGACACTAGAATAAAAAATTATCACATTTTTTCCTCAAAATTTTTTGAAGTCACTGTCTCAAAAGTTACATGCTCTTCTAAGAGCCTGTGAAGAGCAGAAAACAGTCCTACAGCATCTGAAGATCCATCAGGAACACAGCTTTACTCACAAAGATTAATCTTTGAAGCCAATTGTCTTTCTTGAATTTCCAGATCTTTAAATTAGGAAGTATCCTCAGAAGCCTGTTGTTCAAGGAATTAAAAGAAGCAACTCTTTCTATATCAAAAATCTCTGAGGCTTGTTGCAGGTTGAAGGGTTTATTGTGTGACAGAAGCTTTGTATTCCACCTCTCTCTATCCTCTCCAACTTTTCTCCTGACAAAGGGAAAAACAGCTGGGCCTGGATGACTTGTCCAAAGCAAGTGGCAGGACTGTTCCTGTGCTTCACTAACCTTATCATAAAAATTTCATCTTATATCCAGGCTAAATCATAGGAAACCATTAATTTGATCTGGCAGGACTTTTCCTCGGTAGGTCCCTGGATCATTCTTTCTACCCTTCTTAAAAATGGATGTGACATTGCCCTTTTTTACCATTTGCCGGGGACTTCAGCTGACTGCCATGACTTTTCAGATATCACTGAGAGTGGCTTAGCAGCTATATCAGCCAATTCCCTGGGATGCATCTCACTGGGACTTGTAGACTTAAGGATATTCTGGTTCCTCAGATGGTTTACAGCAGGAACAACAGTGGTCCAGCAGTCCCTATCTTCCCAACCATTCACTCAGGGGTTTTGTGAAACCAGTCACCAGTGAAGACTGTTGCAAGAAGGTTGTTGAGTGCAGATTCAGAGAGTCAAGTTGCAACAGTTTCTGATAGAAGATGTCTTGACTGACAGGAATATGCTCACTTAGAAATTGGGGAAATATGGACTATCTTTTGCTCGTAAACAAATCAGATTAAGCTACAGAAGGAAATGGAAGTTTTATCAGTTAAAAATGTATAGAATATTCATAATACAGTAAGAATATATCTTCATGAAAATAAAGGACTCCAAGATTCATTAAATTTTACTTTTTTTAAAATTAGAGGCTGCAAACAGCATCTGTTTATCTTTACTTCTGGATTAGAGATTTTTTCTTGTATTAACCTCATTAAACATGACAAAAAAAAGCAAAAGTTTTAACAGAATACTTTCTCTGTCATCAAATTATGCAAGATTTTTTTTCAGATGATAAAAAAGAATACGCATATCAGTAGTTATTTCCAAAAACCCACTAAAGAGTATGTTTCCTTCTTAAAACTAATGCAACCAGCTCTCTGTGTTAGCTAGTTTCACAACACCAGATATTTGTGTTGACACAAGGGTGAACTTTTCACTACACTACTACATAGGGTATAAACTATTGTATTTAATACGCAAAGGGGCAATAATATTCAAGATTGAAGTATCTAAGAAATGCATGTAAGACATAACTCCAAATTCAAAAAGTGCTGTTACTGAAACTCAAAATGTTTTGAGTTTTCATGCTATGTGTGGAAAAAAAAAAAAAAAAAAGACTTTTTTATTAATTTCAGCATGTAGAAAACTAAATTATCTTGTGTCTCTTGTAAAGAACATCTACTTTCCCTTCTTTAAACTACTCTTCCTTTGTGCTGTCAGAGAAATTTTTCTGTGGGAATTATGTGGGAGGCTTACAGTGCTTGAATAGTTTTTTTCCATTTATCCTATCACCACTACTTAGAATGAACCAAATAAGTAAGCCATGTAAAAAACAATTTTTACTTAATTTGCTACACTGAAATAAAATCAGATGCAATATGACAGCCATTCACAGCTTAAACACATATAACGGATTTGGTTTGTAAAGGAAAATGATTTCCCTTAGGGTTTAGCAAATACCTGTCTAATCATTTTAAAATGACATATACTATTGAAGAATTAGTCTTCCAAATATTTAGTCAGGACAATTCATTAATCTTATTCCAGACATTAGTATTCTTTTAAGGCCCCAAAAAATAATTTTAAAAGTTAACATATATTTGATATTTTTAACTCTAAATTCTGAAATAGTGGTGAGTGTCAGTGTGTAGATATTTATACATACATATATTTGAGTTTCAGAAGCATTAAGCATAATGTCCTTCATAAATTAACACGTGAAAAACAAAACATTTTATGTCATTATTTGAAAATATAAGTACATATCCTTCATATCTCTACATCAAGTTGAAAACTTCTGACAGATTTCAATATAATAAAGCACTGCTATACAAGTAGATATTTCATAACACGTTACAGCTCCTAACAAAAACATCAGCTGGAGTCAATGAAGGACTCATATATATTTCAAAATAGGAATCTCCTCCCCACATTTGATTATCTCTACTGCTTTTTTTTTTTTTTTACAAAATCCCATACTTAAAAACTTCATTGATCACTATTTAATGGAAAAAAGATAATGGAAATAAAAATTTTAGTAATTAAATGTATAAGACTCTAAATATGAAACTTTGCCCCAAAAATCCTACTCTGAAATATTTTCTTCATGACAGCTGATCTGATCTTGTATTTTGGATTTGTGACTAAAACAATATAAATAACAAGTGTTTTGACAGTTGCAGAGCTGATCTTGCATAGTTGCAAGACTTCCTTTTTCTTACATTCTGCACTGACAATTCTCCTTTTCAAAAAAGAGCATTTTAAAACTCAAATTTCAAGCTGATAGAAGGCTGATTTTTTAAGCAAAAATAAATAAATAAATAAATAAATCACTATTTTGTAATTGTTAGATTTGATTGAAAATTTTCATTTCTGTGCCTTAAGGTAGGTACAGTTCATATGTCGTATTTTCTTCTTGTGGGATTCTTTGCCAACATCATGTTTCTTGTTATGCTTCTCTGCTTATCTGAGCCACTGCATAAAGGAGTGATTGACCACAGTACCTTAGATGTGTCTAACTAGAAATCAGTGCCTAAGGAAAGAGAACACCTAAATTACATCTCCCAAAACTGCTTAAAAAGGAATTATGATTTTCTTTTTCTGATCTCAGAGAGGAAAGAATAAATACATGCATATTTTAAATTATTCTTTTAATTGCTTTTGTCTGTTCCTTCTTTTTGATGAACTGTTGCAAATTCCCAAAGAAATCAGACATAACACTTATTGCACCAAAAGGCCATTATTTCCCCACAGAATATAGATTCACTGGAAAGTTTTCTATCATGTTTACTTGCAAAAAAGAATAAATGCAATGTGATCAAAAGGATGTTCTGTTTTGTTTTTTTTCAAGATACTGTGAAAAATTTGCAAGATGCTTATGACAGGGAGGGAAGCTGAATTTTGCACAGATAAAAATTCAGGCTGTTTAAAGAAAGGGCTATAGTAGTACCAAATAATCAAAGAGATTACAAGTTACTGCTGTTGCTACTAAAAAGTTCTTCTCAGTCTGAGATTACACATTGTTGGGAACTGAACAAAAAATTAATTCAGCAAAGCTTTAGAGAAACCAAACTACTTTTAGGACAGAGAAGTAATCCTACTTCAAGGAGATATATAGAGTGAACTGTTATTCACTACAAAAAGCAGGAAAAGATGCAGTACTGAAATATGCAGAACTCTTCTGTTAACTTTATGTTGCAACAACTGAGTACTTCTCCATTCACTAATGGGCTAAAACCTTTTTTTTAAAAAAACAATATTGATTGTGACACTGAATATTATAACATTATGAAGTCTGACACTCCCAGTACTTACGGTCTTCAATCCTTTTTCTTTTTTAAAGAAAGAACCCTGCTTTTGTTTTACTTCCTGAACTTTCTAATTATTTTCTAATATTCAAAATTTAATATGATATCCTCACATTCCTACTCACCTATTGTTCCAAATTTTTATTAAAAAAAAAAAAAAAAGTGTAAGAAAACAACAATAAAAAAAGAAGAAAACAAGAACCACCACTTATTTCTTTTCATCAGGGTAGGTACTTCTGGTAAGTATCTGAGTCCTTTGGACTGCTTTCTTCCAGCACCAAAGCTGCTACTTCTTCAGTAGCATCAGTACCGTTTTGAATTTTAGAATAGATTGTTCTGTAATAGCAGTAACTTTCAAGTGTATGTGCTCATATAGTATAAAGAACCATTTAGTAAAGAAAAAAAAAAAAACCCAACAATTCTTACTCAGTCTGATCTTACTAATAAACTTTAATTCATCTTTTAAGGAGCAGCTCTGTCATTGGGAACCACCAAAATAATCATAAATTTGTAAGAATTGGAAGGGACACTTAGAGATCATCTTGTCAAACTGCCTTGCTAAAGCAGGTTCTCTAAAGTGGGTTGGGCAGGAAAATGTCCAGATGGGTTTTGAATATCTCCAGAGAAGGAGACTCCACATCTTCTCCATAAACTTTCTGCATTTTGTCTAAACAAATGAAATAAACTGTGTAACAATACCAGTATTTAAAATATTTACCACAAGACAAAAAATATACCACCTCATTGGCAAATGAGAGTGTTATCCAGAATTTTCTATACTTTTTTTTTTTTTACAGGCTTCACATATACCAGCTCAGTATCAGATTTATGCTTGGCTAATACAGCGAGAGCTGTAAGATAAATTATATTTTAAATTGAAGTTGGCATTTTCAAAGTTCATGTTAACTTCAGCAAGGGAAAACAGACATCTTTTTTGCTTCTTTTAGATGTGCCATACATCTTCACAGAATGATGTACAGGCCTGGTTTGTAGTCTGCTTTTGCTCAAGGGATGTGTGAAAGTATGATATCTCACTTTTTACTTAATACTGTAATACTAATTTTGCATTGCCTAAAGTACTAATGGTAAAAATATCAGTGAACTCAAAGAAATTTCTTGGCTAGTGTCTGTCCTTATTGCATATAAGAATTCAAGCCTTTTTCATTGCACTTCAAGCAGTAAAACAGAAAAAAAATGAAAGAGTAAATCAATATAGAATACACAGCTTGAAAGAAAAGCTGGTTTGTACTTTGAAATGAAAAGAAACTTAATGGTCTTCCAAGCCCATCTCAGCTAAGAGAATGAGCAGAAACATTTTGCTGAATTGCCTAAATAAGTAATTGCATAGCTCTTATCCCAATTGACCAACAAAGTTAACTTTTTATCCCTAGTCTTGAAGTCTCATTGCTCCAAGATATTTTTCGCAAGAAAATTGAACTCTAGAACTGATCAAATATAATGAAATAAATATTACAATCTTTAGTGCAATTCATGAGGCATTACAGATCACTGAGGGTAAGCTGAGGTAAGTGGTGTTGTAGGTTTTTCTTTTTTCTCTCTTATTTACTTCACTGTCTACCAGAAGAAAATGAGGCCTTTTACTTTTTATATTATGTTATGTCACTTGTGTTTTCAAGAAACTTCATGAAGAGAGAGATGCCTGATTAGGAAGATCAGAGTGGACTGCTAGATCATTGCTGTTTAATACTGTTAGTTCATCTGCTAAATACTGTGTTATTTTTTTTTATATCTAATTGGATATTTTTTTTTACTGCAGAGAAAATTTGGTGAAATCATTACAAAGAAATATGGATTGATGGGATGTTCAGAAATATTTCTTGTTAGAAGTGTGTGCACACACACGCATTTCACTGCAGTTGCTTGCCTAAATTCTGTGATAACATGGAAAGCAAAAACAGGGCTATCATAGGCTTTGCACTTTGCAGTGCTGTTCATAATCATAAGTACAAGGAGCCCTGGAAGCACTGGATTTTCCATGAGAGTTTGACTGTCTCAGAATTTTGTTTGAGGTAGACTTGGGCAATCTAGTAAATCTAGTAGAGGTACATACTCTACTGGAAAAGCATTCTGTGATAAAGTTTTTCTTTCTGTAATACCTTGAAATCTATGGGTAGCTATAATATTTTACCAAATGTTATCACGTATAACCTTGAATATAACCTTGTAAGAATGAAACTTATTTTGCAGTATGTAGAAAAATAACATCACATATGAGTACTATTATCTTAACTACAGCTAACCCAGTTCATCCTTTCATCAAGAACAAATATGTACAATATGATACTTACATGATCTTTTCATAATTTGTCATGGAAGTTTTAGATAAATAATACTGACAGAATGTACAGCTGATGTATTTGTTTCAGTTGAGCTGACCATTGCATTCATATCTACCATAACTGCATCTTGTTGACTCATTAGAAAATTACCAATACTTTTCATATGTTTTAAAAATGTTAAAGAAGTGTCCAAGAATAACCACACTTCGTTTAAAGAAAGAGAGTGGAATAGGAATACTTTCTTAAAGACATGTTCAAAAATGAGAGCAGAATCATTCCCTTAAAACAAGTATGAAGTACAAAAAGACTTCTCTGGAAGAATCAGAATATAAAGGTGCAAAAGGATCCCTCTGAAAAACAAAATCAAACATCAAAACAAAGAAAACAAAAAACACTGTGAAGCTGTTTAACGTCTGTGTTGGGGACCTAAAGGTCTCTGACTGAAGAATGATCCAGGATGGAACAAAATATTCTGACAGTTTTAAGGGAACTGATATTTGTGGCTGTAGCTGCAAATATTTTGTTTTGCAGAGAGAGAAGAACTTGGTAGTTTATCTTGTTTTTGGAAAGACTTGTTTTGCAAGCAGGTTTTCCTCTTGGGCTCTGTATGACGCACTGGCCGTGCAGGTATGGCATGCAAGTGGAAATAACCCTGCAGACCCTGAGGATAGTAAAAGCAGGAGAGAAGCTGTGGTGGGAGAGAGAGGAGGTGAGAGTGCCAGCAGGGGATGCCCTGCTGGCACTACCTATCGAATCCACTGCCAGAACGTTTCTTCTCTCTCTTTTTCAGCTCTTTACAATCTCTCAAAGATCAGTAAGCAAAGATACACTAACAGTGAGTTTCTGCTTCCCTTATGGAGATTATATAAAATGGATACCTGTGCGTGTATGTTGACTAAAACTCATAACCATCTGTGCTGCTCTCAGATCCAAACATACCCTGAAACAACCTCTATGAGGGATTTACATCCTGGTATGAATTAGTCAAAATATTATCAATAAGTTGAGGGAGATAATCCTTACTCTTCATTCAGCTGTGTCCAGTCCTGTTCTCTATCAGCATGAGAGACCAAAGGCCACAAATACGATGAAGGGATTGGAGCACATTTCCTCTGAGGGAAGGTTGAGAAAGTTGGAACTGCTCAGAGTGACCTTATCAATGTGTGCAAATACCTGAAGGGAGGATGTGAAGATGACGGAGCCAGGCTCTACTCAGTGGTGCCCAGTGACAAAACAAGAAGTAATGGGCAGAACTAAAACAGAGGAGGTTCCCTCTATATTTCTGGAATTGCTCTCATGGTGAAAGTGATCAAGCACTGGCACAGGTTGCCCAGAGAGACTGCAGAATATCTCTTTAGAAATATTAAAAAAAAAAACCAAAAACAAAAGAACACACCTATATATGGTCATCTGCAATTACATTGCAACGGCTCTGCATAACCAGGTTACCTCCAGTGATTCCTTCTAACCTCAAATGTTTTGTGATTTCTATTATTTGGAGAAAACACAGAAGGGTATGGTTAGGCAACAAAAGGCAAACTGGTCTGGATACATACAGGGGTCAAAGCCTTTCACAGTTTACCAAATACACAACAGAATTTCAGCCAAGCATGACTCCTGTGAAAGAATTCTAGTCTGTCTTTATGTAAGGGAATTATATGGGATTTTTATCTTACTAAGAAAGGCTGAGCAAGTATCTCCATTAACATCTAATTCATAGCTCCTGAACATAAATACAAAAGAAAATACGAACTATGATTAGATACATGGATGCAAGAAAACAGAGAAGAGGATACAATTTACTCTACATTTCATGTACTGTTTTCAAACTGCGTTACATATGAAGAGAAAAACAACTGATCTTAGTACCTTATGTACTGTATGCAACAGTTAGAGAAAAAAAAAAAACCAGAACTTTAGAATGCTTTAAAAAAGTTTTAAATATTTCTTTTTATAAGCTCTCTGCTTCTGTTTTCATAGAATCTTAATTGCCAACAAATCTGATCTGGTTCATATTACATATGATTTTGAGAATAAAATACACGGAAATCTAAAAATTAAATATTTATTCCTCACTGTTAGTTTGTATAAGGCTTTCACCATTATGTTTAAGACAGACAACAGTTGTGGGTTGTTTTTTTTTGTTTTGTTTTGTTTTGTTTTGAAGTTCAACTATTTGAATTATATTTACACTTACTCAGTGTGAAATATTCCAGAGTTTTCTGTTTTATTCACTTTGGGATGCTAATCTTACAGGAGCATGCTGGTCATATGCTTTTCTTGAGAAAGAGCTAATTGCTCTCAGAAATGGATATGTGGTAGGTACTTTGAATGCACTTTGTTCCTCTGGAACGAAGTCAGACAACATACATAATAGATCCTATTCTAATAATTATGTGATTACCACTTCTAGTTTCATGGTTAAAACATGACAATATGTTATATAGTAGCATTGATAAATCATTCCTGTTTCAAGTTACAGCTTCAGTGAGCATTCATTACAGTTTAAAAGAGAAAAAAAAAAAAAAAAGAAGGAAAATACAGATGAGACTGTAAATGGTGATCATAAATATCTATCAAGAGCTCCATCCAAACAGCAAGATGCATAATACGTGTAGTTTTATTTTTGTGGTTGTGAGACAGCAGTTTTCATGTCCATAACAGAGGTAGAGCAATTCTCACAGCATCCACTACTACCAGCATTAATGCATTTCTGTGAAGCATTTAAATTTATGCAGTTTGAGACACAAAAGTATACTAGAACTGTTCTAGATATTGAACTTAACTTTAAAAAAGTGTGTTTTCTTTCAGCAGAATCATTTGAGTTGGAAGGGACCATTAAAGGCCATCTAGGCTAACTTCTCTGCAATGAACAGGAATGTCTACAGTTAGATCAGGTTGATCAAATCCTCATCTATCCTGACCTTGAATGTCTCCAGAGGTAAGGCATTCACCACATCTCTGGGCAACGTGTTCTAGTGCATCATTACCCATATAGTTAAAAATATAAATAAATATTTCTTATATCCAATCTAAATCTCTCCTCTTTCAATTTGAGGTTATTTTCCCTTGTTCTTTCACAACAAACTCTGCTAAAAAGTATGTCCCCTTCTCCTTTACATGCCCCCTTTATGTATCAAATCTGAAGGCTTTTCTACACCAAGCTACACCTCTCTCAGCCTATCCTCATGGGGAAGCGTTCAGTCCCTTGGCCCTCCTCCAGAAGTGTTCCAACAGGACCATGTCTCTCCTGAACTGATGACTCCACATCTGGACACAGTACTGTGGGTGAAGTCTCACAAGCACAGAGTAGAGGGGATCATGTCCCTCAGCATGATGGACATGCTTCTTTCAATACAGACAAGGATACGTTTTTTTGGGCCATGAGGGCATATTGCTGGCTCATGTTCCAGCTGGCAATCTACCAGTACTCTCAATCCTTTTTGGCAGTGCTGTACTTCAACTGCACATCCTTGTATTAACAGTGGAGGTTGTTGTGACGCAGTAGCAAGATTTATATTTGATTTTGAGGTTTTCAAGCCTGTCAAGGTCCCTCTGGGTGGCATCCTCTCCCTCAGGTAGGTCAACCTCATCACACAGAAGATCCCACTGTCAATACCACTGATAAAGTTATTGAACAGCACCTGTCTGAATACTCACACCGAGGGACGCCTCTTGTCACCAATCTCCAACTTAACATTTTAAGGACACCCTTCTGCAAGTGCAAGAGCTCTCTGTCCTCCAGCAGAAGAAATCAAGCAGAGGAGGCGGGTGACCAGCACGGCTGAGAAAGGACTTGCAGTTTAAACTGGGGGAAAAGAGGGGAATGTACACGAAGTGGAAGCAGGGTTGTGTACCCTGGTAAGAATATAAGGATGTTGTTTGCATCTGTAGAGAAAAGATCGGGAAAACAAGGCACAGATAAAGCTGAACTTAACAGGGGATGTGAAAAAATAAGAAGAACGTGTTCTACATGTACATTGGCAGGAGGAGACAGACCAAGGAGAGTGTTAGTCCTCTGATAAGAGTGGATGGAGAGATGACTTCCTCAGATAAGGAGAAAGCTGAGGTGCACAGTAAGTGCTTTGCCTCGGTCTTCACAGGTGGTCAGGCTTCCCATGCCCGTGAGGACCCTGAACCTCTACATGTGGGTGAAAGGAGTGGATTCTGACTCACTATAACAATGGAACAAATCCAAGACCTCCTCATGAAACTGAATGCATATAAGTCCATGGGGCTGGATGATATGCATCACAGGGTTCTAAGAGACATGGCTGAGATGGCTGCTGAGCTGTGTTCCATCATATCTGAAAATCATGGCTGTCTGGTGAAATCCCCAGTGACTGGAAAAAGGAAAACATGATTCCCATTTTTAAGAAAGGGATAGAGGGTGACCCAGGGAACTACATGCTGGTGATCCTCACCTCTGTACCTGGGAAGATCATAGAGTAGGAACCATGCGAAGGCACCTACAAGATAAAGAGGTGATCAGAGACAGCCAGCACAGCATCACCAAGGGCAGATCTTGCCTGACCAATCTGATGGCCTTCTATAATGGAGTGACGGTATCACTGGACAGAGGAAGGACGATGTCATCTACCTGGACTTCTTCAAAGCCTTTGACATGGTCCCTCATCACATCCCTATCTCAAAATTGGAGAGGTATGGACTTGAAGAAGGAATTTTTCAATGGATTAAGAACTGGTTGGCTGGACATGATCTGTGGTTCTGTGTCAGGGTGAAGGCCGGTCACAAGTGGTGTCCCACAAGGGTCAGTCTTGGGAACGGGGCTCTTCAACATCTTTGTCAATGGTCTGGCCAATGGCATCAAATGCATCCTCAGCAAGTTAGCAGGTGACACGAAGCTGAGCAGTGCAGTTGATACATTGGAGGGAAGGGAAACCATCCAGAGGGACCAGAACAGGCTGGAGAAGTCAGCCCCTGAGAATCTAATGAGGTTGCACTTAGGCTGGGACAACTCCAGGTATTTATAAGGGCAGGAGGAAGACCACCTTGAGAGCAGCCTGAAGAGAAGGACTTGGGGGTACTGGCAGATGAGAAGCTAGACATGAACCATCAGTGTACATTTGCAGCCCAGAGGGCCAACTATGTTCTGGGCTGCATTAAAAGAGGAGTGTCTAGCAGGGAGAGGGAGGTGATTGTTCCCGTCTACTCAGCTCTTGTGAGGCCCCATCTGGAGTACTGCATCCACACCTGGGGCCCTCAGCACAAGAAAGACACAGAGCTCTTGGAACAGGTCCTGATAGGGCTGCTAAGATCAGAGGACCAGAGCACCTCTTGTATAAAGAAAGAAAGGCTGAAGGAATTGGGCTTGTTTAACTTGGAGAAGAGAAAGCTCCAGAAAGACCTCATTGTGGCCTCCAAATACTTGAAGGGAGCTTATAAACAGGAGGGGAAAGACTGTTTACATGGGTGTATAGTGATAGAACAAAGGGGAATGGTCTTAAACTGAAACAGAGGAGATTTAGGTTAGAGGTTAGGAGGAAGCTTTTCACTCAGATGGCGGTAACACACTTGAACAGGTTGCCCAAGGAGGTTGTGGATGCCCCATCCCTGGAGGCATTCAAGGCCAGGCTGAATGTGGCTCTGGGCAACCTGGTCTGCCGGTTGGCAAACCTACCTGTGACAGCAGGGTTGAAACTAGATGATCATTATGGTCCTTTCCAACCCAGGCCAGTCCATGATTATATGTAAGCAATGCTCACCTTTAATCACCAGTGCAACACAATATGAACTTCTAGGAAAAAATAAATAAATTCTATTCCCCCATTATCAGAGAAGGGATCCTGTTGCCCCTTCACTACAGCCAATTTCAGTGAGGTTTGAACAGTCCCTACTTTCAGCATTCTTTACTTCATTCTTCCCCCCCTCGTTCCCTTTTCAAGCTTTCTCCCTTTTGATTTCTTTCTTTTTCACTTTCTTCTTAAGAGTTCTTCTTGCTTTCCTTTCCTCTTGGCCTTTAATAAAAAGAATTTTCCTATCTAGATGTTATCATGCTTTTTTTTTTTTCTCCATTAAGGTAGGAATAATCTTGTCTATAAATAGTGATAAGCATTTTCAGCATCACAGTGCATGTGTAGGCTTGTTCAGTCAAGAAATCAGACGATAGGACCAGCAGAATATATATTAACAGATAATTAATCTACTTCCTATAGTAACTTTTGATGAAGTAATTTCTAGTTTTCTTCTGATGTTTTTATTTTGGTAGTTTGTAATATATTATTAAATAGCTATTATTTTTGTCTGTATTTCCTATGACAAAAGTTCACTAAAAATGGAAATTTTTCTAATAAAGAACTGATCAGCAGTCTCTTCAGATAGAATCTGAACAGAAACTTCAGTGCTTTTTTTTTCCCTGAGAGTCAATACAGTTTAGAACCTGCTAATCCTGATTGCATCTTTCACTAATGTTTGAGGTCAAAAAGCTAAATCTTGAGGGAAAAAAATAAATAATACCTGAAAGCTTACAGTAACTAATACACTTTGAAACAGCAATGATAGAATATACTGAATAAATGTATCTTCCACGTGAAGATTTTTATATCTTCTGATGAGTTATGCAACTTATTAGAAACAATGTTAAGAAAAACTATTGTAATTTTATTTTATGATTTTTAATATTGTGCTTGCTTCAAGCTGTGAACTACTGTTGTTCTCTTAAAAAAAAAAAAAAAAAAAAAATCAAGGAAAATTGCACCTAGGTATGTATAAGGATTATTTTTAATGCTAATGTGTGAAGATTATGCAGAAGCGTACTTTAGATACGATCCCACTGATTCTTTGACTCACAAACATCCATTAAAATTGAAAGATACATTGTAGATAAGCCAGCTTCTTATGTGCCTGAAAATTGAGTAACAGATTTCTAATTTTAGAGAAATTACCTGTTCATATATTTTATTCACTTATTTGTTTTTTTGATAAAACACAATCAGGATATGTTTTGAGCTTTTAAGAGGGAAAGTAAATTTACAAGTAAAAAATTAAAAACTGTATAATGTAAAAGCTAAAAGCAAGTTTAATAATTATCGACTTATATAGATTGGTGTAAAATTTTCAAATTATCAGAAAAAGTCTGGAAAGAAAGAAGTATTCCAAATTCCAAAAAATATTCCAATATTATTCCTGAAGGATGCTTTCCCAGGATTTACTGGGATCTTTACTGGACAAAGTATTTCCCCTTCAGCTCAAACTAGCTGTGTGCTCTGGTGGCCAGGCAGGGTCCTGTCCACCTCTCCCCAGATGGCCACCTCTGTCTTGGCACCAAACTATCCATCCCATAAGTTTACCACTAGCTGGCGGAGTCCCAACTCCAGTACCACCTTGCAGGCTCACATGGCCATTCCTGGTAATTCTTTTGACAACAAAAGCTCCTGTGAGACCATCCTTCGCATCTCCATCCTTTTCCCTTGCCAAAATCTGTCATTTCTTCTTCCCCAAGTCCTCAGGAATAGGGGAAGGCAGAGACCAGCATTCTCTGAGCTGCTGTGCCAGGACAACAGAAGGAATCCAGCAGAAGGACCTGAGCTGACTGGGGCCCTGAGAATGTGTCAAACAAGTTACAGAAGTGGCTACTCATGTGGAGAAGATGACTTTGGTTCTGACATGAAGCAGCCTGAAGTTCAGCATGAAGGTCATCTTTTCAAGATGAGGCATATTGAACAATTGATTCAATAAATAAAAAATGAGTAATACTTAAGAAAACGAACTCACAAAAACAACAAAAACAACACATATTTCTCTCTCTATTTTTTCCCCCCTTTTGGACCTTGAGAATCTGCATGTGGATTCTTAAGTCCCTACCTGGTGTCCCTGGTATGAAAAAGACATTGCCACATGGAGCAAGAGCTCAGCCAGGGCTGGTGAGAGTCCAGGGCACCCAGCAGTCGCAGCAAAGGCTGAGGGAACTGCCTACAATCAGTATTAAAAAAAGTGAGTGTTACCTACAGATGCTTACTGGGATTGCGGAAGATCATGAAGCCTGGCTTTTCTCACAGGTGCTCAGTGACAGGAGCACAAGCGGCACCAGACACATGCTGCAGCATGGACATCTTCCAGCTGGGAGAAAAAGACTGTCCCCATGAGGATGCGTTCCCAGAAAGCATGGGGGTCTCTGTCTTCCCCATGATATCTAAACTTGACTCAATCTAGCTGAATGTAACTCCCCTCCTCTGAAGAAAAGCTGTGAGATTTTAGCTTGGACAAGGCTTTGGGGATGATTTATTGTAGCCTTTTGATACATACAGTGGGCTTAAGAAAGATGGAGAAAGACTTTTTCTGATGATCTCTAGTGACAGGAGAATGGGGACAATTTAAATTCAAAGATATATTTAGATTAGAATTAAGGTAGAAATCTGTCACTATGAGGCTGTTGAGGCAGTGTAACAAGCTGCCCAGAGAAGCTGTGGATGCATCAGTGGAAGAGCTCAAGGTCCAGTTAAATGGCACTTTAGAGTAACCTCATCTAGTGAAATGTGTCCCTACCCAGGGTGACACTTAGTAGAATGAAAAGGCTCTCACTGTGAGGGTGCTCAAACGTGGAACAGGTGACAGAGATACAGAGGATCTCAATCCTCCCCAGATTAACCAGATATAAGTAAGCTTCACTGAATCTAACCTAAAGAACCAACAACCAATGCTTGCAAGTTGTATTCCGTTCAGAGGCTTTCCTCAGAAAACGAGTCAAAGAAGAGAAGCTATGAAGCAGCGGTGAAGGGACAGCTGTCCCACTTACCCCATTAGTCCAGTGGACAGTTCAACGGTACAATTTTCTGCATCTATACAAGGCATAGAAAAAAATATAAGAAGTACCCAAGCAAAAGGGGTGCGTTGAGATCCTCTGGTACCATGGCAACACTGATGTCACCAAAAACAACACAACTAACTCAGTTTTCTTTAGTTCAGTAACAGTCTGTATGATTGTTTGCAATTTAGTCTTCATAGGAAACAGAATCACCGCTTTTCTCTCTACCTGAAGAGAATGTACACAGGGGTAAAGTGATGGGGGGACAGACACACTTATACATGCATCACTAAGCAAGAGCATCCGTAAATAAAAGCATGCTACATAAATGCCAGCTGTGGCTAAACAAATAGAATCATAGAATCACTCAGGTTGGAAAAGACATTAAAGATCATTGAGTCCAACGACCTAACCTTACTACCCTAACAAGCCTCTGCTAAATCATGTATCTGAGCAGCACATCCAAATGGTTTTTAAACACATCCAGGGATGCGATCTTTTAGGTAACAAAGAACTTTCTTATAGCTATAGTTTTATAAAGTTATTCTCTCAAGTTGTTCAATATACTTAGAACCAAAAGGGCAACTATGTACCATGAGAAATAAAGAAAACAAGGAGAGAGAAAATGAAGGAAGAAAGGAAGTAAGAACATGTTTATATTGAAAGAATTAAAAATCCACTACTTCAAGTTTCTGAAAAAGAAAAGTAGAGATGTTACCATGCAAGGAATTAAGCAATAATTCTTTTTCCAGCAACCAATACAGAAATATGAAGTTCTGTTTGGAAAAATAAATGCTGAAAACAATTAATAATGTAAAAAAAAATATTTATTTTCAGAACGTGCTAATTACATACATTCTTCTAAAAGTTTGAGGTTCCTTTATTAAAATAACTTTCTAATCTAGAAGTTACATAAACACTTATGTGAAAAGGAAAGATTTATAGATTTCTCATGCAAAGGCTGCTCTGAAAGCAATGCCTTCTATTTTATTTTGTTGGCCCATGATATCAGAGGTAGACATCAGTAGTATAACAGTAGAGATTGAACGTTCCCACCAATATCCCACTAGATTTTGTTGCCATGATGGCAGCATAGTGGCAGTCTGTGAAAATTATATCTGACACAGAAGTGCACATGAAACAAAGATATAACTGAATTCCTCCATGTGGAAAAAACAGCATCCATTGACATTCTTCAATACTTGATGAACATCCACAGAGATTTAACAGTCAGTGTTAGCATAGTGTGTTAGGTGGTGTGTTTCAGCAGTGGTGACAGTAATAGTGGATCAAATCTGCGGCTCCAGGCTTTTTTTTTTTTTTTTTTTAAACAATACGCACAGCATACAAGCCCTTCTTCAATCACCACCAAAAATGCATAGCTAGTCATGGTGACTACATTGAAAAATAATCTTCTGTACCTTAGAACTTATTCTATTTAAATGGAAACTATCTTATATAAGATTATGATGATACAATTTGATAAATGGGAAGCATTACTTTCAGAGCAAAGAAAATATTTAAGGGAATGTATTTAAATCTTATTTAATTTATTGTGACTTTCTAAAAGATAAACAAAGTCCAAGTGTCCCATAAAAAAAATAATTAGTATCTCTAAATCAATTTTTCTGAAGGAGGGCCACAAAGACGATCAGAGGGATGGAACACGTCCCCTGTGAGGACAGGCTGAGGGAGTTGGGCTTGTTCAGCCTGGAGAAAAGAAGGCTGCAGGGTGACCTCTTAGCAGCATTCCGGTACCTAAAGAGAGTCTACAAAGAGGAGGGGAGTCAACTCTTTGAAAGGGTAGATAATGGCAGGACGAGGGGAAATGGTTTGAAGTTGAGGGAGGGAAGATTTAAGTTGGATGTCAGGGGGAAGTTCTTTACAGAGAGAGTGGTGAGGTGCTGGAACAGATGCCTAGAGGGGTTGTGGATGCCCCATCTCTGAATGTGTTCAAGGCCAGATTTTATGAGGTTCTGGGTAGCCTGGTCTAGCATTAAATGGGGAGGTTGGTGGCCCTGCATGTGCAGGGAGGTTGACGATCCACAATCCTTGAGGTCCTTTCCAACCCTGGCCATTCAGTGATTCTGTTATAACATCTGTACATCCATTGATTATACAGTATTCCATCAAAAAACCTTAAAAAATCTTTTAAAAATGAACTAGCAATACATACTCTTCTAAAGGAAATGCTGAATGATTTAAGAAAGTGTTCAAGTGTAATTGAAAAATGTTTGAGTATGCAACTGAACATTTTGGTGGGATATGTATGCATGTAAAATAGATTTTTTTTAAATCTGACTTTGATTATGCATCCACTGATGCATAACAAATGTACTTGTATGGGATACACATTGCTGTTGCAGATCACAAACCTGTGGTGCCTGAGAATATCCACCAGTAACTTCACTACAGCTAGACATTTAAAAATAATGGACTGCTCAATTTGCTGTGGTTTCAAGAAGTTGATACAAAAATAAAACATTTTTTGTATCAGACTAAATATATGTTAAAAGAATGAAAAATATATGTTAAATTTTAATATTTCATTTAAAAATTGTACCATTCTTAGGTGCTGAGTTGATGACAGGGCCTGCTGGGCTGCTGTGTGTGTCTGGGGTGCCCTGTGCTGGACACAGCCAGAACCAAAATAGACCCATACCTATTACTGTTAACCACTAGAGATAAGAAATTAGCTGAAGTCTGTTCTCACTTACTTTCATACCAGAATAACAAACACTTGCAAAGAAACAATCACAACTATTTCTTCCTGGGGAGTAGGTAAACAACCCACACTTTAAATACTTATTAAAAAAAAAAAAAATGTTATTTTTGATCCTAAATCTGCAAAACTCTACTGTTTGAGGAGTACCATGGAGCAAATGAGGAAAATCACCAATTTTTATGATCTTCAAGATAAGAAGTCCCCTCTATGTAAAAACAAAAAAGAAAAAAAAAAAAGAAAAAAAAAATCATGCTAGAGAGTACATTAGAAAAGAATTAAGCTTTCAAACAGAGCATGTTTTCAAAGAGATCTTCAAATGTTTTCACAGTTCATTTCCCTCACTCTCCATTGTTTTAATACAAGTACTGAGACATGCACCTGTAATATCAGAAAAAGTAAATACCAAGCTATGCTTGCAGATGTTGAACTGTGACTATGCTGGCTGAAGATCAATTACATAGAAATTGTAGAAATATCCAGAATAAAAATATCTAAAGAGAAACAGAGAAAAAGAGGGTTGGATGCTTCGGATAACTCTTAAGTGTTCTATTCACTGTCACAAACAAAGCTACTAAGTTTACAGTGACTGCTGATAATTTTCTCAAATCTGTGATTCTTTTTTTCTCCAAAATGAAAAACAATTTTAATTACAATGATTTAATACAGTTGCTACAAATATGAGAACATGATTAGACAAAACATATGCTTCAAAATGTTTCTTCCTATCTATCATTTAATATTTTTATGCAGTTCCATCACTTCTATGGTCATAGAAGTCCATCTTTTCATTAAGACAGTTTAGTGAACATTATTATTATGAGTAATAAAATATTATGAGAGGTTGGCAAAGAACCATTTACATGGATTATGAGACCACATAAGTATCTTCACAATTTAGGTGGAAAAAAAAAGTGTAAAAGAATAAATATGTATTCATATGTTTACATACATATGGACATATAGTTCATTCAGCATAGGGAGTTCCAGTGGCCATCAAGACACTTCATCAGTTTTTTGATCGTGAAGGTTTGTTTGTTTGTGAGCATAGGCTGATGAAACAAAATGTCCAGTATATCTATCTAGTGGCACTGGACAAAAGAAAATTGGTTAGGTTCCACACAAGTTAAATAGTGGCTTTCTTATCTACTTTAAATATTCCCTGTGATATTTTGATGTAATATATAGTTTTGGAGAGAATGGAGTTTCTGTGAAGTACATATGGCAACCATAGGAGATAGTGATGGAGATATGAATAGTTGGTAGCAATAGCATGACAATGGCAAAGGAAATTACAAGTATCACAGAAATTTTTCTAATGATGAATACAGCTGATGAATGTGGAATTAATAGTGAAGAGGAACAATGGTTTCACTTAAAGTCACTACAGGCAAATAGGATTAACTTGTCAAAATCTGTTCAAGCTCTAATTTTTAGCACTTCAATATTTTCAAAACAGTTATTGTAAATATTCCTTTCAAATACTTATGGCTCAAGCCTTAACAGCATCTCCAAGTCTAATTTTTTTTTCTCTTGTAAATATTCACATGACCAAGATTTTGTTCACTGTACTATCTAAGGAGTAAATAATCTCCATAAAAAAATGTTCATTTCTTCATAAAATGATAAGGTCTGACTTGTTTATTTTTCTTCTTTTCTCTCCTTCCTTAGAAAGAAATCAGTCATACATCAGAATACTCTAACAGTAACATTTGACATAGCAAGATAGAACTAGTCCATGAGCAAAGGTATCAGTGACTCCATTCCACTCATGCCATAAGATTTCAGCACCCAGGAGTCCTCATAAGATTATCTTAAAAAGTGCTGTCAAAGACTGTTCAATAGGAATGCTACTGGTTTTTTTTTGTTGTTCTTTGTTTGTTTGTTTGTTTGTTTGTTTTGTATGCATTAATCTGCTGCAGTATTGTGATTGAAGGAACTATTCATATGGCAATGATTCTGCAGGAGCTTATTATGAACTTCAAAAATCAGTGATAAAATACAATATATATTGTAGTTGTCATAGCCTCCAGATGCCTTGAATTTGCTGATTGTCTAAAAAATTCATAAATGGGAACACGACGAGAGACATCTATCTATCATGTCTCTTTATTCTCTGTCTCAAAAAGAGCTTGAATATAAATATTCCATCAGCTTTGCATTAATGAATTCAGTGGATACTTTGCCTTCTGTAACATTACTTTCTTTCCTATGACTTGCTTTTTGATAAATTTTTCCTATGGCTTGCTTTCTGATAAATTATGTCACTGCAAATGTAAAGATCCTTTCTCCTCTTTTGAGTGTATTAAATATATTATATGTACCTGAAACTCTACAAAGGGGATGGGGGGCAAAATGCCTCCTATACTGTCAGAAAAGAGCAAGTCTGACACTGCCTTATGACACTAAATATGGACAAGTCTCTGGAGCTGGACAACATGTATCTCAGAGTCCTGAACTAACTGACTGATGTGGTTGCCAAGCTACTCTAAATCATTTCTGAATATTCATGGCTGTCAGGTGAAGGTCCTGGCAAGTGGAAAAAGGAATCATCACTCCCATTTTTAATAAAGGGAGAAAGGAAAATCTGGGAGACTATCGACCAGTGAGCTTTACCTGTGCCAGGGAAGATCACAGAGCAGAACCTCCATGAATCTACTCTAAGGCATGTGCAAGAAAGGGGAGGGGGGTGATTCAAGAATGCCAACACAGCTTCATCAAGGATAGACTATGCCTGACCATAGAAGTGCTCAGGTTGGAAAAGACCTCAGAGACCATCAAGTCCAACCACAACCTAACCAAACTTACCCTAATTCTAACAACCCTCTGCTAAATAATGTCTCTGAGCACAGTAAACAAATGGTTTTTAAACACATTCAGGAAAGGTGACTCAACCCTGCCTCTGGGGAGCCTATTCCAGTGCTTAACAACCCTTTCTGTAAAGAAGCTTTTCCTGATATCCAGCTTAAACTTACTCTGGCACAACTTGAGACCATTTTCCGTCATCCTGTCACCAGTGAGAAGAAACCAACCCTTCACTTGCTGTAAGCACCTGTCAGGTACTGGAAGAGAGTAATAAGGTCTCTCTTCAGACTCCTTTTCCCCAGACTAAACAGCCCAATTCCTTCAGTCGCTCCTCATACGGCATATTTTCCAAGCCCTTCACAAGCCTTGCAGCCCTCCTTTGGACCTGCTCGCACCCCATGTCCTTTCTGTATTGAGGTGCCCAAAACTGAACACAGTACTCGAGGTGAGGCCTCACCAGTGCTGAGTACAGGGGCCAAATTACTTCCCTAGTCCTGCTCACCACACCATTCCTGATCCAAGCCAGGATGCCACTGGCCTTTTTGGCCACCTGGGCACACTGCTGGCTCGTATTCAGCTGACTGTCCATCAATATACCAGGGTCCCTTTCTGACAGGCAACTTTTCAGCCACTCCTTCCCAAGCCTATAGGGTTGCCTGGGGTTGTTGTGACCAAAATGCAGGACCTGACACTTGACGCTATTGAATCTCACACGGTTCACCTTGGCCCATCAATCCAGTCTATCCAGGACCTTCTGTAGCACCTTTCTCCCCTCTGGCAGATCAACACTCCCTCTCAATTTGGTGTAGACTGCAAACTTACTGAGGGTGCACTCAATCCCCTCATCAAGATTGTTAATAAAGATGTTAAATAGAAGTGGCCCCTGTACTGAACCCTGGGGGACACTGCTCATGACCAGCCGCCAACTACATTCAACTCCATTGATCACAATTCTTTGGGCTTGGCCATCCAGCCAGTGTTTCACCCAGCAGAGCATACATCCATTCAAGCTATGGGCAGCCACCTTCTCCATGAGAATGTTGTGAGGGACAGTGTCAAAGTCTTTACTGAAGTCTGGGTAGATCACATCGACAGCCTTACCTTCATCCACTAAATGGCTCACCTTGTCATAGAATGAAATCAGGTTTGCCAAACATGATCTACCATTTGTAAACCCATACTTACTAGGCCTGATCCCTTGGTTGACTTTTAATTGGTCCATTATGTCTCCTGAGATTATCTGTTCCATAATCTTCCCTGGTACTGAGGCGAGACTGATAGACCTGGAGCTACCAGGATCATCTTTCCGTCCTTTTTGAAGATGGGTGTCACATTTGCCAGTCTCCAGTCCACTGTGACATCCCCGGTTAGCCAGGACTGCTGAAGGATGATGAAGAGTGGCTTGGAAACCACATCCACTAACTCCTTCAGCACTCTAGATGCAATCCATCTGACTCCATGGACTTTTGAGCATTCAGCTTCTGGAGCAAGTCCAAAACCATCTCATCATGGATTATGCAGGGCCTATTCTGTTCCCCATCCCTATCTACCAGTGCAGGAGGCTGTGTTCCCAGGGAGTAACAAGTCTTACTATTAAAGACTGAGGCAAAGAAAGCACTTAATACCTCAGCTTTATCCTGATCCTTGGTCACCATGTTGCCCTCGGTGTCCAACAAGCCATGGAGGTTCTCTCTAGCCCTCCTCTTGCTGTTGATATATTTATAGAAATATTTATTGTTGTCTTTTATCTTAATGACCAAGCTCAGTTCTAACTGGGCTTTGGTTTTTCTAATTTTCTCTCTGCACAGCTTCACTACATATCTGTAATCGCCTGGAACAGCTTGAAAAGCGGGCTCATGTAAAATCAAGTGAGATTCATCAAACCAAAATGTAAGGTGTTGCCACTTGGGTTGGAGCAATCTCAGATATGTGAACAGACTGGGAGAAGTACTCAATGAGAGCAGCTCTGTCAAGTAGAACTTGGGGGTCCTAGTGGATAAAGAGCTGGATGTGAGCCAGCATTGTGCACTTGCAATTTGGAAGGCCAACAGTATACTGGACTGCCTCAAAAGAAGGGCAGCCAACTGGGTAACAGGAAGAAGTTGTCCCCCTCAGTTCTGTTTTTGTGAAGTCACACCTGAAATACTGTGCCCAGGTCTTAGGCCCTGAAGACAATGAAGATGTGGAGCTGTTGGAATCAGTCCAGAGGGCAGCCACAAAGATGATCAGAGGGCTGGAGCACCTCTCCCGTGAGGTTCAGGAAGTTGGGCTTGTTTATACTGGAGAGGAGGATTGTTTTTCTGGGGAGACCCCATTGTGACCTTCCAATACTTCAGAGGAGTTTATGAACTGGCAGAAAACCAACTTTTTTCATGGTCTATTAGTGAGAACAGGCAAGAATGGTTTTAAATTAAAAGAAAGGAGATTTAGGTTAGATTATAGGAGGAAATTTTTTATTCACTGTGGTAAAGGACTGGAAAAGGTTGCCCAGAGAAGATGCAGATGCTTTTTCCCTAGAGGCATTCAGTGCCAGTCTGGATCAGGCCCTGGGCAACCTGATCTAGTGGTTGATAACTATGTTCATGTGAGGGCATTGGAACTACATGATATTTAAAATCCCTTCCAACATAAATCATTCTATGATTTTAAAATGAAAGCTACAACTCCCGTTGACTACAGTATATTTTTTTTTAATGTTAAATATTTTGTTTGCTTCTCTTCCCACACAGTTAAAATCTTTTCTAAATTTGACATCAGCACTTATTCACAGAGAGAAATGTAAAGAACATTTTCAATCTTATTGTAGAGGGAGCCTTTAATTTATTTATTTATTTATTTATTTATTTATTTATTTTTGTGAGTTCCAAGAGATCTATTAGAAAGTAACGTCACAGATCTCATCTGCAGTTTCAAACATAGAAAAATCTCAAAGCAAGAAGGCAAGCAAATAATTAAATGAATAAGAGCACCTTGAAAGGAAATATTTTGTAATTTTACAAACTTCTCTAGGGAATAGATGTCATCTCTAATTCTCTTTTAAAGTTGAACCTTTTTTTTAATTCACATTGCTGTGTAAGGAAGAATGTGGTTTCCATTTCTGACACACCAAAAATAATGTGTATTTTATCAGCATACTCAAGAAAAATAAGAACAAATCAAAATGGCAATTAATGACCACGTATTTCAATATGTGGTTTAATGAGAGTTCTTAATACTCTGAGACTAATAACCAGATTGCTGTATTGTGCAATGAAATATTTTTCTTAAGCACTAAGTTTATGACTTTCCAATTAAACCTTTACTATGAGAAAATGTGCAAGTTCTACATCTGAAATATGTTCTCAAATATTCTCTAAATAAAAGACTGCATTCAATATCAACCTACAAACTTGAAGAAAAATATATGATAGTAAGGTATTAAGCAACCTTTTGCTTTAGGTAATGTTCCAAAAATTTTCACAAATTGGATTAGATGCCCATGTTTTAATCAGGCTTAAAAAATTGCTACTTATCTATACAGTCAGTTTCTTCACTGACAGCAGGATTAATCTGCAAATCTCACTGGTTAATGACAATGCTTCAATATACAATACTAATTATAGGGCTAAAAACTTTGCTCCTGCTGAATTCCATATCTATGGAACAATGTAACTTTACATAAGTTGCTCCAAATAATGCATTTGAAAACAAGTTTGGAACTCTCAAACATTATTCTGTTTTTCCAAGAAGTCAAAGACAGTGAACTTTTCTTCTCAACTGCGCTGCTGCTGTCTACTGGTTTCAGCATACTGACTCAAGGACAGCCTGATTCCTGCTTCTAAAATCTACACAGTATTTTAGGAGAGGTTTTTTTTGTTTCTTTGTTTTGTTTGTTTTGTTTGTTTGGGAGGAGAAAGAAAAAAAAAAGTTCCTATAGACATATAAATGTAAAACATTATTATTAATGTCATTAACAAAATACTGAAATAACTTATAATACTAGCAGTTCAATGCTTCTCTTCGAGGAAAACAAAAGGTTAGTTTTCTTACTTCAGTTGTCTGTGAAGACAAATTTTATCAGTATTTTTTTAGTTGATTCATTATTTCCTTGATAGATGTGTTTTATTTTTCTCCAGAAATATGCAGTCTTTCAAGCAGACAACTTTTCATCCAGTGACAGAAATAATTTTGTTAGCCAACTATGCTTTTCCTCACATTTAGTTTCAGACTCCAAATTCATCTTGTAACATGCTTACAGTGCATTAGATATCAATTTAATTAAAAAAAAAAAAAAAAAAAAAAAGGAAACAAAACAAAAACCTAAAACCTTTTGCTTGTAAATATTTTTGGCTAAAAAACAAAACAAAACAAACAAACAAACAAACAAACAAAAAAACCTACAACTTAAAAATATTTTCTTTTTTTTTGTTGTTGTTTAAAAAAGTGTTGGATTAAAAAAAAAAAAAAAAAAGTTGGTTTCTGTCTCCATATACTTGTATTTGTATTCAAAGTAGATATACTTAAATGTAAAAAAATGTAATCATGATGTGAAATCAACCATGTTATAGTGTTGGCTACACTTAAAACAGCATATAAAATATTTTAGTAGAGTGATGGCAAATTTGGTTCATTAAGAGCCTTGTACACAGTGCTACCTAATACTTCAGATGATCGCTACCTTTTTGAACAAGAACCAACTTGTTGTAGGATAACCTACAGTTCCTCAGATAACAAATACAATGTGTTTTCTTACAAACGTATCCAACACCCATGAATTCCCCCAGCACAGCCCTACCAACACCGCAGCAAGTTTGATTTGATTTTTCAGCTAAGTTTTTTCAGCTGTTAAAAAATTATCTAAGTTTAATCTAAATTTTAAAATGAGGCTTTAATTCTTTGCATGGAAATAGGAAAAATAATACTAGAATGTGATTCTCAATAGTGTTTAATGAAAGCACATAGCCAAGTCAAAGCAACAGAAATCACAAGATATTTTTGCTAGTTAATTAACATAATTGCTAGTTACCATGACAAAGTGTTTCAATAGGCCTTAAATCACTTGATGTCAATGGAAGAGTCTTCAAGATAGGTGCTTCTTAACTTGTTCTAACATTTTTTATTATTTTTTTTTAAGATAAATCTCAAGTATTTATTTCCCCTAAAACACCTACAAGAATACTGTACTAAATTTGCATAGAAATAGGACATCAGACATTTACAGTTTGCAGGCATGTGGACTTCACATAAGCACCCACAGGATCAAATTCAAGGAATGGTATTTAGAAACTACACTTGCTTTTCTTAAAACTTGATCTGTTGTGCTCTTAACCACTTGCACCATTGCTCATCTCGTTTTTTTTTTTTAGAAGAGATTCTAAAGTTATACTCAAATATTAAAGGAAAAATCTCTGAAAAACATGTCATATTTAGACAAGATGAGCTTCTTCAATTGAATTTTTACTTGTTTTATTTTTATCTTTGTCATCAGGCAATGAATTATGTCTTGTTTCCCTCTCAAGACCCAGCATGAAATGTATCTGAATGCTATCTTTTCCTCAACTGGTCTATTCAAGTCTTCTGCAAAAACAATTTTGAAGATCAAAAGTAGTGATTTCAAAGCACTCTTACTAATTCTAATGCTGTATTTCCTATAGAAGAGCTAACTAGAAACTCAGAATAAAGGATACAGTAAATATTAAATTAAGCTCCAGTTATTACAATTAGTAATCCTGGAATATCTTCATGCATTTTAGCAAAAAGCACTTGAGATTCAGATTTAATCTGAAATTCAAAGACAGTTTCTATTTAGATTTTTTTTTTTTTTTTTAAGGAATATAATGGAAAAACTTACAGTAGGAGCAGCCGTAGACCTCAATTCTTAACCCAATTTGGCCTTCTCCATTCCAATCTAAAGGAACTATACGTACATAGCGAGCAATGACTGGGTGTTGCAAATCATGTCGGACCACACTATCAGAGTTTGTGTTTCCAGGAAATGCCTAAGGGAAAGAATAAGAAAATTATTTTATTATTTCTATCTCATACACTGTAAAGATTCTGTTATGAAGGAAAATTTTAGGTAGTGAAGACCTCCGAGTGACTAGTTAGCACTTAAGTTTGGTTAAAATGTTTTCTTTGATACTGAGCAAATGAACAGTGGTTTTAAAAAGTTTTGTAGTGCTCACAACACAAACACTGTAGCACTGGAACCTCGTGCTTTCTCCACAATAAATTCAGATAAGAGCTGCTGCTAGATAAGAAAGTATTTTGCATCACTGATCCATTGCTCAGTTACTAAAACATTTATAAAGATGTCCAAAAGGGTTGTTCTGTGACAAGATACCCATCCTCTAACAGATTACAAACAGCAGTCACTGTCTTGTAAACAGAAACACTGATATATCCTATTTCCTACAGCAGACCCTCCAATTTCTCAAATTTCCAGGAATACAAAGATCTTTCTTTATTTTTTATGTACTACCTTCTGGAAAATGAGCACACAGTTTCTCTCCTAACCATAGTTACCTCCCACAGCAAAATCAGCTCTTTTTTGACTTTGGAAGTCAAAAAAGTACAAAACACAGTACTCTGTCATGGTTTTATAATTTTGTTATCGGTATTCCACACCAAACATCATGTAAAGCACGGGTAATTAAAGAGTTAATACTCCAGTTCCGTGGACTGGCAACTTTCTGGATGCCTGGTTCTCAGAAGAAAGGAAGAACTACACATCCCAGGGGACTTCATGTTCAGAGAGGAAGATAAGCCATGGGAGGGAGTCATGGGATCTTGCTCTCTGGCTCTCTTGCTCACTGCCTAGCAGTGTGTGGGTCTGCTCCCCAACCGTGTGCCTTCAGTTCAAAGTAGGCCTTTTAGTTTCGGACACTCTCTCTCTCTTATTTGATTTATTAGCCTCAATTTCAATTATATTATATTATATTGTGTTATCTTGCATTCCGATATCATGTTTAGTAAAATTAAGTTTTCCTCCTTAGATTGTTGCTGCTGTTCTGGTTTCTGGGCCCAGCTCCCATCTCCCTTCCCTTCCCCCTTTTCCGTCCTGTTTTTGGGCCAGGGGGCCTATGGGCTTGCTGCCCCCTGTCGAGGGCACACGTTGATCTAGATAACTCCGTGACAGACTCTCAAGTAAAATTTAAAAATGACTGAAGTAAATTCAGTGCTTCTTTTGTAATTTTGTACCTCTTGGTAAAAGATTTCATAGTACTCTGCTTAAAAGTAAATGATATCTATCTGTTAACATAACAGATTTTATTGTCTTTTCATCTCATGCACAAACCATTTGTTTTCTAATGGTAAATGTTAAAGATTGCCATTTAGTTATTTTCAGCATTTTCAGAGAAACATCATAAGTCTTCATGAGTAATTTTCAATAAAACGAGTATCTTGGAGCAGTAAACAAAGAAAGGTGATCTTTGCCACACAAATAAACCCGTATAGAATCCTATAATACATTCAAGTACTGGAAATAAAAAGAAATGAAGAAACAACTAGGCTGTAAATATATCTACTGCAAAATATAGTCATCAAAATTTTGTAAAGCCAAAAATTTAGGTTGACACTTTGCATATAGATACAGCACTAGATATTTCAGATGAGTATCCATCTTGTATACTGCACAGTAGATCTAGGTGTAGGTAAAGATTCACAGAACCCTTTCCTTGATGAGCAAAAAAAAAAATAATGCATGTAATATTTTTTATAAGGTTGGTTGTTTGTACTGCTGCAATTATTGTGCTAAATAATGATGAAGACACTCGTGGCTTCATAGTAAAACTTGTTAGGTACAAAAATTAATGCCTGTGAAGCACTTCCATATTTGAGTGCTAAGCATTTATGAGAAATACAATAGTTCTGTATTCTGAGCTGAATAGCAGACAGACAACAACAAAAAGCACAGGCCGAACAAGAACTAAACAATCTATTGAATAACTGCCTATTTTCTGAGTCCTGTTCAAGGAATCACAGGACATTATGTCATGAATAAAAAAGCTGATCCTTAAACTTGAATTTTATGAATACTATGTCAGAAAGACTTAGAACCAGTAGGTATTTGATAGTTTGAAGGTTCACATTGATCTGTGATCAAATAATATTTGCTGAATGCATAAACGTCGTCAAGAGAGAATAGAGTACTTTGTCATCAGCTTCCTAGATAATTAAAAAGCATTCCATTTTGTCTCCAGCAGAAAAATATATTTTAAATTCAGCCTTCATTTAGATAGATTTTATAAAGTAATATATGTTCTGTGGATAATATCAGACCAAATTCTATTGTTATAAGGCTGAATAATCAATTTCCAGGAGCTTGTGAACTATGTATTATTACTGTAAAATCTCCTTTTCTGACTGAGAAAGTCAGATTCTCATTAAAAAATGAATTAACAAAATTTGCAAAGCTACATTTGTCAAGGTTAATAAAAAGTTTAACAAGATTTAAAAGTAAATAATATATATATTTTTGTTTTTATTCTACACAGAGAGTGATTTCTAAATAAAACAAACAAACAACAACAACAACAAATCACAGAAACACACAGTAAGAACCTCTCTTCTTTCCTTCCTCCCTCTACCTCCTTCATGCAAAACTACTTTTCAGGAAAAGCTGGAAATATTTGTGTAAACTAAACAAGACAGCTAGCTTACTGATCTCATTAACTCTTTATTATAATTATTGCCAGAAAGGTTCTTTCTGTGGGTAATGTAGTTTTTCTTTAAGCCAAACTGAGAATAAGACCACGACAGCTCACCTGTTTGTAAAACAGGTACCACTGCCTCATCAGTTCAGTAAACTGCCTTTTTTACAGGCTGCTTCCATTTATATAGTAAGTTCTTTAAGCTGCTTTATGTTTTCATCTCATATTAGAAGAATAACTTTGGGGATGTTGTGAGTCACAATAACTTCTCTCAAATACAGTACTCCATACGACAGTAATGTATGTAGTAAGAATGAAGGAGGGTAAGAAAATATGCCTGCAATTCCTTTCTAAATACTTGTTTTGAACACATGTTCAGTGGAGTTTTCAAAAGTACTCAGTTCGAGGTTTGTAACTCGCTTTCCAAAGAGTACAATTATGATTAGTGTCATGTATTTTTCAGAAGTTACTAGAGCAGATTTATAGAACAGATAATATGTATTTTAATGGGCCAACTAATTACACCACAAAAATAGGTAAGCTTGCAGCACAGGATCTTTCTTCAGGAAAAGCATCAGCAATTAAAGCTGAATTTAGGTCTTTGAAAGGTCTTTGAAAGTGATTTTGTTTTTACCAATATTCTTCAGCTACATTACTACACATATAAATACTTTAAATATATCCAGTAGAATTTTATTTGCGTTAAGAAAAAAAAAAGAAAGAAAAAAATGAAGTGAGAATTGAAGTTGTTTAAATTTGGAGACAAAGTTAGGGAAACTTAATATTCAAATTCAGTTTTAAAATCTATATTTATAATATAATGAAATAAACAAAAAACAAATGCAAAACTGAATTATAAATTCAAAACTGAATTTCATTAACATTCAGCTAAAGAATATTAATTAAGTAAAGCTGACAAAAATAGCTTTGGTTTTCTGTAGAATAGATTTGCAATACCATTCTATGAATAAAACAAATAAATCATAAAACCTTATTTTGAGGCTTTGATCATCTTTTACAACAAAAAAATAAATAAAAAGAAATTGTCATAATTTCAAAATTATCTTTGAAATAAGAAATTTCAAAACTGAAAAGTAATGTTATTAAGTGAAGAAAAATCCTCTTCAACCAAAATTAATTTATCCAGGTGGATTAGTCTCTGTACAGATTAACAGTTTATTCATGCACAATCGTAAAAATTGTTTTGATGTATGCTTTATCTACGGTGATGTACACCTGGTGCAATGCAGGGAATAGCAGCATGACATTTATTATCCAGTTAAACAAAGAAGGACTGCTTTTTTCATTACTTATCCATTTATGTTTCTTGAATGCTACATTTTGCCAGTGACACTGTAGCAAGGGTAGACACAAGATGGCGATAATTTATGAGTCTAATCTAGGATTCTACCTTTATTTTGATACAGTAATAGTGAAAACACTACAAAGATTCTGTTCCATGGCTTTACAGCTCTATAAATGACTCTTGTTATTTCAAACAGAGCTTGCATGTAAAAACACATGTACATAAAAGTGCATTATTATGAAATATGGAAATGACCATAGACAGAAAATGTCTGTGGAAAACACAATTACATCTTCTTTGAGAATTCCAAGGTGAGTTAAACACAGAACTGACTAGGCCAGATAGAAAGAAGAAAAGTAATTTAATAAGTTAAGAAAAGCTTCTGAGACACTTCTGCTCTCATTGTATCAGCTCAAAAGCATTTAAATCCAAAATGCAAAGAATGATCACTGCATTTACATCAATTTTCTATTTCAATTTCCATCAACAAATAATTATTCTATTTTCTTTTTAAAAATGGTTTATTAGTAACAAGTCTCCTGCACAGTCTTGTGTGGAAAATATGATTGGATATCTTTGTATCTTTCTGCATGTTAGTCTTCTCAACTCTTTGGAGCTTACTGGGCCAATTTCAATTGCATTTGATGAAAAAGGAGATATAAATATTCCATGTTTTCGTAAAGTTTCAAAAAAGAAAAATTCATTATTAGGAAAAAATATGCATCTTACTACATTCTACTAACAGGTTTCTGATATGACTAAATACAGCTCTTTTCTATGCTAAAATATTTCCAAGCATTTTGAAATAGAAACTTGGGTCACATTGTTCTCTATTGATTCCCTGGGGGCTTTCTTTAGGTCCCACATCTGTTTTTGTCTACTTAAAACATACCGTAGCCACGTGTACATAATTAGATCTATTTCACCTATTTCATCCACTACATTCAAAAAAATAACGATGAAAGCTGTACTTGTAGCCTTTCACCCTAAAACATTTTAAATCGAAACCATGATTCACCACTGTAACACTTTTTACTTTTAGAACATAATATGCTAACACTTTATAATGTGTGTTACCTATGCTACACTTCAAAGGACCTTGATCTCATTTGCAGGAGATCAAGTTTTTATTACTTCAATAGTAGTCTCAATAACTTTAAGAGATAAATCTGACTTCTGTTCAAAAATGGCTCTTATATATCTCAGTTCTTCACACTGATGCACGGAAAAAAAAAATCAGTTCGAAGACAGAATTTGAAGAACTGTACAAAATGATATCCTGATATCAGGATTACATGTTCCAACAGTGTTTCAACCTTGTGTATTGATGTTTGTGGTTTTCTTAAGACGCAAAACAAAGAAAAGCAACAATACAAACATGACCACTCTTTCTAGTAAAAACTTAAATTTAACTGAATGCAAGTTGAAAAAAAGCACTTTTTTTTTTCCTCCTCTAGGAGTATCACAGTCAATTATCTTTGTTAATATAGTTGCAGTAATGAAGCATTAAGTTAACATCCAATCTCCCTCCTTGTACATTTCAAGTCCAAGAATGAATTGCCTTTGTTATCCTTCTGCAAAATTGTTGTTCATACCATTTTATGCACAGAAAAGTTATCAATTTATTTGTACATTTGCTAGGGAAATTAACTACTTCCAGTCAGTTAATCCTTGGCTAAATTTACAAAACAACTATTTGAAGTAGGACATCTGAGAATGCACGTGTGTATAAGCTGTTAATTTGTTCCACCACAAACCTCTCTCTACCCCTAAACTTCATACTCATTAAGTGGACATAGGGATGGATATTTTAGTTTTACTCTAGAGGGTATCACAGTTTCCTAAAGATGGCAGCTCAGAAAAGGTAGCAAAGAACTCATGTTTCTCCAGATTCTGAAATTGAACATAATATTCCATAAATGTTCAAAATATCTCACAAGCAAGTATCCCACTCCTTTCTGGTGTACATACGAAATGTGAAAGATAAGAAACTTTCAATTATTCGCAAAGATAGCAGATACTTTTACAGAACTGAATAATGAATAGATTTCAACCTTTGTGCTGAATCATGCAGATTTTGTCAAGATGACACCACATTAGGAAAAATGTCAGATTTTTAAAACATAAAATATACACCAAGTATATTAAAATAACATTAGATTGTGAAGTCAACACTGAAAGGTTAGAAATAATGTTTCCTGCAGAGTCTTTATGAATTCCTAAATAACATTATGGCACTGATTTACTTCCATAAACACACACTGTTTATTCCCTAGAAAGTCATACTATAGCAAAATGATAATTATTTGTCTTAGTATCCTAAACAACTGAGGCTGCAGTATCTTGAGATGCTTTTTGTTTGTTTGTTTGCTTTCCATTTTGAAACACATTCAATAATAAAAATGAATGAGATTGATTTGAAAACATTTGTTGATGAGAAACTATCCTTGTCTTTTGTAATTTTTTTTAGGATTAAAGAACCAGTATTCACACTAGCACTGAGTTTGTGAAAATACAACCTTTCAGCCTTTGCAGACCTTGAATAAAGTTACTTCTTTGCTGCCATGATAAAACAATAGCATAATTAGTAACATTTTTATTAACATATTTGGGAGTAGTTGCTTTGTAACTAAGCAAATTTTAACTCAGACAATTCAGGTCAGAGGGCAGACCCAGAGATAACTTCGAGCTTCAAAATGAGTAAGACTGATAACATTAAAATAGTTCCTTTATTTGCATGACAATCTGAAACATGCATATTACCCAACCCTGCATGCTGCCAAATGGTAACATATAGGATATGCCATACAGTACAACTACTGAATTCTCTTTGCAACTGCTTCACATCTCCCATTTGATGCTCAACAAATAAGCTGCAAATACATATTTATTGGCATTTAATTTCCTATATCCTATATCTTTGGTACTGAAAATGATTAGACAGTTTTGACTCAATCTTTCAGTGCCCCAGTTAAACATATGAAATAGGGACTAAGAATCTATTATAGGATTTTATAGGGTTGCAAAAATAAAATTAATTTAAAAAAAAAAAACTTTTTAAGCACTTACTCATGTATTCACATCGGTAAATTAGAAATCGATGCTTTTATAGTCAGTGAAGCAAAGTGGGAGACACTAACTAAACTAAAACACTTTACTTCTTATGCAGCAAAACATTTTTTTTCCAGACTGCAATGTAACTGTGAATTAAAAAAGGGAGAATAAAATCACCTTAGTTCTGAGAGTTACCAAATGACTCATCCACATTAAATTAAATAAGAATAAAGAAAGTCTGAAATGGTTACAAGAGAATAAAAACTGTTTGTCTCCCAAGGAGTTGTGCGATTTTATTCGTTAATACACCAAAAATGCTAGATCTCAAATGAAAGAGATGGGAAGAAAACTAGCAATTGCTGAAATCATCACATCAGAAGCTCTCCTCTCACTGCTGCTGGGCTACAGAGCTCAACAGTATCAGGAACTCTAGCCTCGTGAAGGGTAAGCACAGTAAGAGCCATGGTTTCCTTTCCTCTCTGGAACTGATATACTTAGCTATTTTCACTCATTGCATACTTTTTAAATAACCATTAAAAATTTTTCAGAACAGCATGTATTCTTTGTACACCAGTCTGGTCTCAAAGTCTAGTGTCTTCCAGCTGACTCCACTACTCTATTGGTTTACTCTCATGAAACCCAAGAATTTGATTATGTTACTAGCAAGCACACTAGTGAGAGTTAAATGGAAACTGAGCACTGCCATTCCACATCTCTTCAATTTAGTTTATCTAAATCTCTGATTCTGAGATTATGCAATGGTCAGTAGGGACATAGGAAGTAAAAAAGTGCACACATTTGATATTTTATTTAGGTATATATTAATGTAAAGAATTTTATTTGTCCTTGATAGAAAATCTTCAATTTATAACTATAAATCAAAATTGCAATCCTTGCTCTTTTCATATTCTTTCCTTTCTGATGGGAAAATACTGACAGTAAGCTTTTTAGGATCAACTATCCTCAGTTACGACTGGTTTTCATTTGTATGTGAAATTTCCAAGGACTACTTTTCAGATTATTGCAATTCTGTCTAGACTATCTGAGTGCAAGGAATAATCCTTAAATGAAAAATGTGCCATACGTGAAACAGTTTGTTTCAGAAATATAGCTGTAAGTCAAACTGAAGAAAAAAAGTAATGGAGAATAAATTATGGCTATTGTGTATTAAATGCTTGAAGTTGGAAGTTAATATTGCATACTAATAAAACAATAGATCATAAATAAAATATAAATATAAATATATAAATAAAATAAAATAAAATAATAAGGTATTTTCCTTATAAGAGTTTTTTTAAGAGTACAATTAACATTGAGATTACAGTAAGTTGCAAAGTAGTTATTCATAATCATAGGAAATCTAATAAGTACTGGTATCTGACTTAGGGCAATCCTGTATAAATATGCAGGCTGGAGGATAAGAAGTTGAAGAGCAGCCCCACAGAAAGCAGTCTGTGCATTCTGGTTGATGGTGAGCTGAATCTGAGTCAGCAGTGTGCTATGGCAGCCAAAAGGGCCAACTGTACTCTAGGGTGCATCAGATGAAGGTAAGGATTGTGCCACTCACCTCTGTGCTGGTGCAGCCACAAACTGAGCTCTGTGTGTTCTGGATGACAAAATGTAAGAATTACATAAAACCATTAGGGATCATCCTAAGTAGGGCTGTGAGGATGATGAACTGTCTAGAGGGCAAGGCACATGAGGAGTTTCACATATGTGTCCAACAAGTGAGTTTAACACTGTTGTTGACACCCCCCACACACTCCTCCCCCATGGTGCCTCTGTACAACGGGTATGAGGTCCTGGGTGAGGAAGGCCTGTCTGAGGGTGGGAACAGCCTGCTTAGTCTAGACGTGCTAACTAAACCAATCGAGGAAAAGCCTTCCACCAACACAAAGACTACTTAATTGAAGAAGAAGATATGAATATCAGTTGTAAGTGATTCCTTCCCACAGAGAACTGAAGGTCTGATATGCCGAGCAGACCCTCCTTTTAGAGAAATCTGCTTTTCTTCCTACATGGTACTGGGTTTGTGGGCACCGTATGGGGCTCAACTTTCTCAAAGAGGAAGAAGAGTGCTCTGGGAAAAGCTAACTGTGCTCACTGGGACGGCTTTAAACTAGGTGTGAAGGGGGACAAGGAGGATAGTGAGCCTTCCCCTGGTGGAAGGCATAAAAATATTAGTGGGACAGGGTGCTGGCAGGGGCCATAATGGACCTCCTGCCTTGAGAGGTATTGGCAACACTGCAGAACATACAAAATTCTATGATAATAAGGCAGTAACTGCTGGAGCAACAGGAGAAGGCAATGGGGAAATTCAGGAGAAATACCTAAAAGGAATGAAGGAGTTATTCTTTAAAGAAGTGACAAGAGCAGCTGCTAAGGTAATTAATGACTTTTTTGCCACAGCCTTTTCTGATGAGCGCTCAGCACACAGCCCTCAAAATACTGGTTCACAGTAAGGGGATTAGAGAAGAAACATCCTTCCCATTGTAAACAAAGATCAGGTTCAGGATCACCTGAGGAATCTGAACATCCACAAGACTATGAGTCCTGATGAGATGCATCCCAGAGTCCTGACGGAATTGGCTGATGTAGTTGCCAAGCATCAAACATATTAGAAAAGCCATGTCAGTCAACTGAATGCCCTGGATACTGGGAAAAAGACAACATCACACCAATTTTTAAGAAAGTAAAAAGGACAACACCAGAAACTAGCAACCTGTCAGTATCTCTCGTGTGCCAGAGAAGGTTGTGGAACAGATCCTTCCAGAAGATATGCTAGGGCACATGGAAGACAGAGAGGTGATACGGGAGAACCAGCATGGCTTCACCAAGGGCAAATCCCGCTTGACCAACCTACTGGCCTTCTATGATAGTGTCCCTGTGTCAATGGATAAGGGAAGAGTCATTAATGTCTGTGTGGACTTCAGTAAGACTTTTGACATGGTACCCCACAACTTCCTTCCCTCCAAATTGGAAAGATATGGATTTGATGGGTGGACTGTTTGACGGATGAAGAACTGGCTGCAGGATCGAGTCCAAAGAGTGAGGGCCAATGCCTCAATGTCTGGATGGATATAAGTGATGAATGGTGTCCCACAGAGGCTGGTGCTAATTTTCTACTAGAGAAAGCCAGTCTGGTTTCTTTTGAGGAGACAATATTCAACAAAGAGCTGAAAATACTTCTGCAGCTTTTTCAGTTTATGTTCACTTGGGTAATTTCTTTGCACAGAAGAATAGCAAGAAGTATGAATCACTCTCTTTAAGGGACAAACCAGTAATTTTAAACTCCTGTATGGTAACTACACTGAAGAATTATTTCAGCAGCAATATCACCAATATTGCATACTAATTTACAGTTCCTTACTTATGAATACATGAACTGAAATTATTCTCACAGCTAATCCAGTTCTTATGAAAAAAAGCCAAATCAGTGTAAATTTCTTTTCAGAAAGTCAAAGGTGACCCCTCCAAAAAGAAGCTGATGAAAAAATGATGAGAAATCTGCTTCAGGTAGAAGCATGGGGAATAAACAAACTGCACCAAGTGATAAAGCCTGAAAAACTTCATCAAGCAAAATAGAAGCAATCCAGGAAATTTGGAAAAACAACAACAACAACAACAACAACAAAAATAAAACAAAACAAACTTAAGAACTCGAGAAAACAGAGGGTAAAGATGAGAAGAGTGATAATGGTCCTAATCAAGAAACAACTAAAAAAGAAAACCTGAAGAAAAGAAAAGCATAAGTGGTAAAAGATTGAGTTGTAGTTTTAGATTAAACAAAAGGAAATCAAGGCCACACTAGGACAGTTAGAAGGGAAAGGTTTAATAAACCACAGATGTAGAGGAACAAAGAGTGTATTATTCAAGATAAAGTGTAGTTTAGAGAATACATGAGTAGAGAGGATAACTTGTCTTTTGGAAAGATGAAGGAAAAGAGACTGCAAGAACACATGGTTCTGCTGGAGAGAATACAGTAAGCTCTTGAACTCTGAAAGAATACAGAAATTGCTGAAAGGGAGTGTCATGAGAGAGAATGTGTACAAATAATGTATGAGCAAGAAGAATGCTTGCAAAGAGAAAGGGAACAATTAGAAATAGAAAGGTAAAATCTAGAGGGAAAGGATGGAATGAGAGCATTTTGAAAGAGAGCAAGTTCTTATTGAACAGGAACATCAAAAAGAAGCAGAGTGAATTGCTTATGAAAGGAAGGCACTTCATGGACAACAACTTCATTATGAACAGGGAAAGAGGAATGCTTTGAAACATCCACACAATACATATCAAAGAAGAGATTATCTTTACTGGAATGAACGTAGCTCATTCTGATTCTAGTTCCAGAACATCTAACAGTCTTTAGAAATCTCTCACTTCGCTTCAATGATATAACAGTAAATGATTAAATCATTTTCTTTGTAAGGAAAAGATGTATTTAAATCACTCTATCAAAATCTTGTCATTCTTCTCTATTGCTCTTTTCTTTTTCTGGTTATTAAATGATATTTACATCTTAATCTATTTTGCTAAGATACAGAAGTCCTCCTATTTCAGATGCTAAGATCTATCCAGGGGCATTTGACCTAAAAGACTTTCTGAATTTTGGAGTACTTTGTTTCATATAAACATGAATAGAACTATAGGGAAATCACAGAGGAATAGTATCTCTTCCAAAGGAACAAAAACCTCCTGAAATAATAAAACTTCAAAAGAAACAGAAGCATGAAATCAGATTATTTACTTTAAAACAAACAAACAAATAAACCTACCTTCCATTATCTTATGTTCATTATATTGTTTTCTTTCTTTTTCTTAAGCTACTTAAGACCAGGTGTTTAGAACTGTCTTCATTTTCCTAGGAAGGAGAACAGCTTTCACATTCAAGTAGAAGGACATATAAGCATGTTTGAAGACAGTCACAGATTGTAATTCTGCCTCTGAGGATCAATCAGTAGTACTTTTTTGATGCGTATGAAAGGAATATTTGAAATAAATATATTCAAGGCACTCTTTCTGATACGAATTTTCCATCTGCTTGTGGGTTTTAATATAACTTTTTGCATTCAGAGCTCTTTTAATCTCTGAGTTCTAGAAAGGATCCACATGCATTTCATTGATGTTTCCCATTGCTATACTACGTTTAGATCCTTTTGCTCATATCCTGAACCATACAGTAGAAGATTCCTAACCCATGATCTTCTATTGAGAAGTTCTTAAGGAAGTTATTTTTGGAGCATGGACTTTTCCTAGTACAACTAGGAGTAATGAAAGGCAAATTGACTAGAGGTTTCCTACGTCAAAACCATCGTTGGTAACTTCATCAACCTTATGAACTCTTGACTTCAGTGACTCTAAAATAGTTTGGAATAGTTATATTTGTTCTCTTCCCTTGTGACATGTTCAGAGAGTACTGCAGCTACAGCTAGAAAGTTAGGCATTTATTAATATTAAATAGCAACAGTAGTAATTTTCCTTCTTTTTTGCTAAGCTTTACCTGCTAATTCCTGACTTGTTTAATAATATATTTTTTTTCCTTCTCTAAATATCACTACTCAGCACCATAAAAAATAAGTAAATAAAATAAAATAAAATAAAATAAAATAAAATAAAATAAAATAAAATAAAGAAGAAAAGCAATAGTCAGAAATTGATTTTATATAGATTTTTAGAAACCTTTCCAGAAACATTTCCAAATCTTTCCCAGTCATCAGGGCATTCAGTTGACTGTCATGGCTTTTCTAATATGTTTGATGCTTGGCAACTACATCAGCCAATTCCGTCAGGACTCTGGGATGCATCTCATCAGGACTCATAGTCTTGTGGATGTTCAGATTCCTCAGGTGATCCTGAACCTGATCTTTGTTTACAGTGGGAAGGATGTTTCTTCTCCAATCCCCTCACTGTGAACCAGTATTTTGAGGGCTGTGTGCTGTGCTGTGCACTCATCAGAACAGGCTGAGGTAAAAATTTTTTGAGTACCTCAGCCTTCTCCTTATCTGCTGTTACCATCTTGCCTGTGTCACTCTTTCGGGGGGGTACACCCTCTTGGACTCACCTTTTCTGGTTGAGATACCCGTAGAAGATTCATTTCAAATACATATTTTTATTTTTATTTTATTTTTATTTTTTGTGATTTATTTATTAAATTTATTGCTCCATGGCATTTATTCAGATTTAGCAAGGCCATCCAATGATTTCATGTAAAGCCAAACATTCTGAGAATTGTGCTTTCTTTTCAAATGAAAAAAAACCACTTACATGTACATGTAAAATTTGAGAGAACTAATCAGCAATACCACTTGTAGGTGAGGAAACAGTCTGATTAAAGCAGGGGAGCACACTGAAGAGATGTGAGACTAGGCACTTTAAAAATTTAGAATACAAATTTTTGCCAAATATTTAGTTAATAAAAAACCTCAGCACTGGGCGTGGAGTCTGGACATCCTCACTTCTAAACTTGTCTTAGCCACAGAACCTCTCTCTTTTGCCACTTCAAGCTTTACATTTTCTTGCTTTGCATTTCAAATGTTAAAATAATCAATATTTAAAATATAGTTTATATGATGGATCTGATCCCTAAAAATTGATTTCAAATAATCAATAAAAGCCAAATAGAACTTTGTCTCAGGTTTTGGAAATACATACAATGATAACATGGCTATCTAGATGCACAGAAACAGAACTGAGGAAAAAAAAGATATTACAAAACAACATTCTCTTTTTTAAAATGTTTTAACTAAAACTAAAATGTTTTAAGTAAACTATTCACTTAATTTGCAGAATTTTTAGACTAGCTTATTTAAAGCACTGCAGGTTATGTGGGGAATATATTCTGTCATAACACTGTAGCTCATAGTTTCCTAAATTTCCAAATTAAGTGAAAACCTGATGGCATAGAGATTACTTACAGATTGTGATCATGGTCAAAATGGATTTAGCTTGGGGAAAAGTAATTTGTTTCCAAACAAATAACATGAGATGGAGAGAAACAAACACAGAGAGCATAGAGCCTATGTTACTGCCTGCTTTTCAGGCCTACGCCACCCCTCCATTTCTGACCCTTCTAACTGTCTCAGACCTGAGACAGTTAACCTAACCTGCTGACCTTTCCTCCTCACACCTTTCCCTGCTTCAGCACAGGCTCTCCAGAACAGCACAATGAACTCTGCTGGATGCACCTCCTCCCCGAGCTACTTGCAGGATTGTTTCTCACTCTTTTCCTCTTAATGCCAGGCAGCATTTTGGATTTCCAAGCTTTCTTCATCCCAAGGCACTTGCCCATGGTTGAGGGGCCTGACTGCACCCTGTGGTGGGGTCAATGGAGCCAGCTGAAACAGCTGTGTCTGGCACAAAGCAGCTACACCTCACTTCTCACAGCACTGTGGCAATCTGTGCTTGCTGCTTCCTCAGCACCTGAATTTGGTACACTCACTCAAAAGTATACTTGCTTTTCTAGGGCGTACATTATTCCCTCACCTAAAATCTAAGAAATGACTGTACTATGTTGTTATGTTGTTGCTAGCTTCTCCCCCACTCCAGCTCTCTCTCTCTCTTTTTTTTTTTTAAAAAAAAACTAATAGATGGAAAACAATTCCTAAAAGATTCAAGTTTATTTATTTGCAACAGAATTTTCCTAAACTTAATTTTACACTGTATTACAAATCTTAGAATATTTAACATTTAGTCAATTGGTAACCAGTTATTTACAAGTCATTTGTTAATTTATGCAGCATGAGGTATCTGATTTATCTGATTCTGGTATGTCTTTCTTCTTATTATTAATTTCGGCAGTCAGGATTTTTTTAAAAAGGAAGTGGTGATATTTTGAGTCTAGCTTTGCTTTGTATCAGGCTGCTAGTTGTATCAATGAGTTGAGATGATAGCCTTTATGGACTGAATAAAGGAAAATTTAGATACCAACAGAGTGCATCTCTGCTATTAATGGTTTCATGTTTTCTTACTGGTGTAGAAGCAGGCAACGGAAATTTTAATATACAAAGTTAAAGGCCCAATGTTTGTTTTACATCACCTACTTGCTAGTTAAAAGGATCTATAACAGCACAGAGGAGTGTGGTTTTCTTGCTATTCAAAGACCCAAATTCCCCAGGAAAGGATTGGTAAAAAATGGTGAATCTTGTGTATATTTTTCCATATATATAAAATGAATATTTCCCTTTTCCAGTAAGAACAGCTATTCTTATTATAACTAGCTTAATATTATAACTAGCTTAGTAATATGATCTTCACTATTAATACATTGCTATTCTTCAGTGAAGTTTATCTATTCTGTTAGAATTAGTGTAAGAAAAACTAAAATAGAGCTTGAGAGTACTTTGAAACCATGTTTACAAATGTTCAGAATACCTGCAGGAAACATCTTTACAGCAGTTTGATAAAACTTTGTAAATACATGTAATGCAATGGTACAAGCACCGGAGAGAGGAATGGTGGTTGGAAGTTTTCATTTTGTTGCTCGCATACTGTTTGAATTTAGACCTAACAACTCAATGTCTATGAAACTCATTCTGTCTGTAAAAAGGAGATAATATCCATTATACCCTCAGAAGTCTGTTCTCAGTACAAATTGTTGTACTGATCCTTTAAAAATAAAAACAATAGATGCACTGTTTTTACATCTCTCTTAAAATATAAAATATAAATAATTACTATTTATTTATTTATTAAAAGAGAGACTCACTGTCCAAATGAGAGCATTATGATAATCTAGTAAGAAGTTTAGTAGACACAGAACAGACTCCTATGAAACAGTTCAGTTAATGAGTTCTCAGTCAGGGTCATAGTGAAACATTTAGAAGGTTATTCACTCTTAATTTCAAAACTTATAGTAATGGAAGACAGAATTGACAAACACCCTACAGAAGATCATCCAATAGTTAATAATGTTTACTCTTTAAAATAGGCTTTATTTTCACCTAGGCTATATCTGTTTTGATCCTCTAGGAATTGGATCTCATTGTGCCTTTTGCTTTGTATTAAGGAATAGTTCAATGTTATGCATGTCATCTCCTTTGCAAGTTCCTGGCAAATTATGATGAAACGGATACACTTGCAGAACATCAAAGTAATCATGTAATTAAGCCAAACTGGTGGTTTGTCTGGAACAGCTTGCAAAATGACAATGTGATCTAATTTGCAATATCTGTATAGGTTTGGTTTTAAACGTGCTGGCATATTTTTTAATTAGATCTTCTTCCTCTGTCACTGGTGTAAAAAATCAGACTTAAATAACAGTGTGGGTTTCTATTCTGTTTTTGTTTCCAATTATCAGTCTCATTACTTATTATTATCTAGCTGGGATTGTATATTGTACAATAACAGAAAACTTCCTCACAGTCTTTGTACTTCATGTAAAATCAGCTGTAACTTAATTCACAATGACATAACCAATGTGATAACACCATAGCTTATGCTTCCATTTAAAATTTATCATTTCTATTTTTGTAAAATAACATCAGTTCGTATAATCTGTGTACAATTCAGTCTGATTGCTTAGAATAACTTGTTACAAACGTTAAATAGCTGTCATGCTAATATATCATAAGACCTGATGAATATGTAGTTTTTAGGAAGAGTGCCACAAGAGCTCAATCCATCTTTGAAGAGACACATTTTTTATAAGGAACCTATTTCATACTCATACATAAAGCACAGTTGTTTAGCTTTGTTTATCTTTGCAGAAGCTTGCTTATGAATATAAATAACACATTTTATAGAAGAGAGAAAGAAAGGTAGAAAGAAAGTAGCAGTAGCACATCCTTCTTTTCATAAATTCTCTTAGAAAGTTAACTGAGTTTCACTGAAGGGAATGAATCAATGGTCCTTTATAAAGAAAAAATCAATTAGAAAGTCATTACATAAACGTTAGCATTCAAAAAATAAAATTATATATTAAAGCCAATTAGACTGTATGTCAGAACTACGGTGAATTGCACTTGCATTGATGTATGCAAAATCACTAACAACCTCCATGTCCAAGAAATGTAGAGAGTGAAAAAGAACATGTTTATAGACAACTGAATTTTCTTTTGCAAGCTATCTCAAGCAGCAGATGACTTCTCTGGGCTTTTAAAGAGGTTTACTTTGTCTATCTCAAGTGTTACTGTTGTTACTGAAATTAGAACACTTGAGGCAACACATAAGACAACAGCCACTCCTGTGGCATCCAGGAGGGCTATAGGAAGAACAGGAATCCCAGTAGAGTCTTTCTCCCAATAGCCTGCTGTAGTCCTGGTGTGATTTGTGTTTAATGCCACACTGGAGAGGCAGATGGTGTTAAACAGAAGGAGCACTACTGAGCATCTCACAGAAGAGCTGAAGTCCCCTCCTGTGGATGCAATGGGACAGTCAATCTTATTTATTTCCTTAATGACAGCAAATAGGCTAGCTAACTTTTCGTGTTTGGGTCTGCATCGCAGAAGATTAATGTATGGGTTTGTTCTGAGCAATCAGAAGCAGAAGATATCTCTCCCTGTAAGTCAGATGCTGTAGCTTGCAAAATTAAACATTCCGATACAGGTTGTCACATCATACCACCACTGCAAGGGATGGGGCATTTCAACTGTATCACAGTTTCAGGATTTTTGTAATTGGTATTTCACATCTTAACATCAAGTAGTGCACTGGGAGTTAAAGAGTTAATGCTCCAGTTCTGTGGATTGTTGATATTTCTAGGTATAGCTGTCTCAGAAGACAACTATATAGCCCAGAGGACTTTACGTTTTTATTTTCTGTTTGGATGGGAAAACAAAACTGTTTGCAAATCATGAGACATCTCCTTTTTCCTTTCCGCTCATCTCTACAGCGTGTGTGCTCCCTAGCCATCTCACCTTCAGCGTTAGAGTAAGGCCTTTGTTTTTTGGACACTCTCATTTTATTTGATTTCTTAGCTTCAATTTCAATTATATTATATTTTATTGTGTTATCTTGCATTTCAATATCTCATTTAGTAAATCAACTTTTCTCCTCAGATCATTGTTGTTTCATTTTTAGGCCCATCTCTCTACCCTTTCCCCTTTTCCCCTTCCCCCTTTCCCAAGGTGTGGGTCTGTGGGTCCCCCTGACCCATTAGTCATGGAACCAGGCTGAACTGGCCTGTAAACCATTGACATACTGCATCTACCATTAGAGGTTCAATCCTAAACACAGTAGATAGAGAGAAAAGGAGACACAGAAGTCTGAATTCATTACATATGTTTCTGAACACATATTCAACATAATACACATTTTAGTTAGATATAACTGAAATGCAAATGGCATGCATTTCATTTCAGAAATGAGATGCATTTCTGAGCTGAGGTAAAAACTATGTTTAGTTAGAAAAGCTGAATTAGGGTACTTAGTGCCAGAGATGCTTAAGTAACAAAGACATCCCTCTAGCTCTGTAGATGTGAAGGAGGTATGAGATGAGACAACAACTGCTGGACAGACAAAATGCCTGAGTGTGCCTCAGCTGGTGAAAGATACCTAAATTCAGAAACATAATTTGTCCTAGGTTCCTAAAACACTTCAGTATGAGATGTATACTGTCCTAACGCTATCCATTTATCTTCTAGCAATATGTACTTAGATTAGACAAGTTTGTATAAAAGTCTAATCAAATGTTCTGATAATGGTTATTTTTATATTTGAATTCAGGTATAATGGACCATAGGGTCATAAAGAGTAGATGGTGCATATACAAATTCATATCCACTTCATAATTTATAACAATTAGTAATTTTGATGACAGAATACTAGTTCTTGGGAACAAACATACCAAAAACTACACCCATTTGGTCTAGAATAGCAAACAATCACCAAAGTCAAATAACACAACTCAAAACACTTAGTACTCCACTAATAATTTCAAAATTTAGCACAAAGGACATTATTTTAAAGACTTAATCTGGATATATGAACAATAAACAGAAAAATAGAAGAAAAAAAAAAAAACATGAAAAAAATGAAAGCAAATAATAAAGAAAGATTGTGAAAGAAAAAATGGTTATGACTGCTACTGGAGTACTGTGTTCAGGGAATCCAGAACAACCACATATTATATTCTTATTGTCCCTCATTTAATCGTTGCTAGCAAAACCTATGCTTTAAATAAAATGCTTTTATACTAACTTTTCATACATTAAATTTGATTTCTAAATCAAAATATACCTAAGTCAGGTTTCAGTGTAAGATATTTATAAAGTAGCCAGTATTAAATAAATTGTTTGAATATTTATTTTACAACTTGAAAGTCTATTTTGCAACTGTAGCTCATTTTCTTTGGCTCTACTTCAAAAAAAAAAAAAAAAAATCCTTTTGTGTCTCACATGTCTTAAATCATCTTAAGATGTCTTAAGACATCTTAAGTCACTGCATGTGTTTAGGAGCTGGTTGATCACATCTGAGAAGTGCTTGTAACAGGAAGCAACTTTGTAGTATCTTTTATTCCAACAAGTTAATCAGTAAATCCGCTCTGCTTTCATTGCGCATCATCTGTAAACTGAAAAGCTGAAGGCTGACTTGCATATTTGCTAATGCACTAATGCAGTAAATGATAAGAATATGTAAGTGGTTGATTCTAATCACAGCCTTGTGAAGCTATATTGCAGAAAGCAGAATTAAATCCATAGGGCTACCCTGGACATCTGTTGTGTGGAGCTCTGACTTTGCAATTCCTATTGACAGCTACATCAAACATCCGAGTGCTTGAAATATTTGAGTGAGTGACCAGAACTCTTTAGGCTCAAATGAGATGCTGCATTACTGCATTAATAATCAGAGGAATGTTCAACAGTTCAGACATCTACAAGTTAGACACTATATTTCTATCTAAACTCTGAATTTTAAATAGACATGTTTTCTTAGAATGTAAGAATATTTTACCATTGTGTGCATTGACACAGCTAATCATAGCAGCTAATCATAAATGAGCAGATTTGTAGAAAGATTCAAGCATTAAGCGTTATCTGGAGTATTATGTTCAGGTCTGGGGCCCCCAATACAAGAAGGAAAGGGAGTTGTTAAGGGCCAGAGGAGAGCCACAGAGATGATAGAGGGATGGAGCACCTCCTCTACAAAGACAGGCTAAGGGACATGGACTTGTTCAGCCTGGTTAAAAGAAGGCTACGGGGTGACCTCTTGGCAGCATGTGACATGGAGTATGGAGAGATCAACTTTTCACAGTCTCAGCAAAGATATATTATGCTTCAAATTATGATAGATTCAAAGAAAAACAGAGATTATGCATGGAAAAGGGATGACAATCTGTTAAGCTTATTACTAAAATGCTATCAATACTGAAGGCTTTTGTGGGGTTAAGAATGTAAACTGGGAAATAATATGTAAGAGCCATTTAAAGTTCAATAAATATGCAGTAGAACCACATGACTCAGGAAGTTTTTGAACCAAAACTAATTCAAAAGTAGAAGAACACTGTCTGGAAGCAACATACCTATTTTTATTTTTTTTATATATACCCTTCTTGCCAGATCCCAAAGAGATGGCCTTTTCTTACATTTATACATATATAAAAAAAATAAAAATATGGCCTTTTCCCTCTCAAGCATCTGTTTTCTCACCAATACCTGGCATTTTCTCCCAGAAATACCAGCTTTCTCACGGATACATGACCTTCTCCCCCCCACATCAGACATTTTCTCCCAGAAATATGTCATTTGAGCACAGAGATCAAGTCTCCCCGAAAAAGCACTTTTCTGAGAAATACCTGACATTTTCTCTCCAAAATACTACTTGACACTCCTCCAGTGGACATTTTCTCCCGTGTTTACCATATTTTCTCCCCGAGACCACTTGGCACACCAAAAATACCGCAGTTGCTCTCCTCTACAAGACAGTCTTTCCCACCGTTTCCCACTTTTCTCCCTCATTTATCTCACTTGCTCCCTGAAGTTCCAGCTTTCTCCTCCTTCGATGACATTTTCTCCCAGAAATTCCTGTTTTTCACCCAGAGGATGGCATCTTCTTCCAAAAAGAACACCTTAGCTCCCAGAAATACCAGCTTTCTCCAATCCAATGAGATTAGCTCCCAGAAATACTGCTTTTTGCCCAAACACATGATCTATTCCACCACAACTATCATGTTTTAATCCTCAAGAATACATTTTCTACCAGACCTATGCCATTTCCTCCCACAAATACCACCCTTCTCCCAAATACGTGGCATTTCCTCCCACAAGTACTACTCGGCCATCCAAAAGAGGACATTTCCTCCCCAAAGAAGGAGACTTGCTCCCTGAAAAAACAGCCTTCTCCCCAAACAGATGAAGTTTTCTACCAGAAAAACAGCTTTTCTTAGATATGCTTCACGCTTCATCCACAAAATACTATATGACAATGCCAAAGGTGACTTTTTCCAACAAAAATACGATCTTTTCTCCCACAGATATCACCATTCTCCCAAACAGATGACATTTTCTACCACAAGTACTACTTCACACTCCACAGGATGAGACTTACCATCATACTTTTCTAGACTTCATATCACAGTTTCCTCCCAAATTAGATATCCTTCCAGACATACCAGCATTCCCCGAAACAGAGGACATTTTCCCCCAGAAATACCATCTTTTCACCCAGAAATACCAGCTTTCTTACAAATACTTCATATTTCCTCCCTATTACGAGACTTCACACTCCTAACAATCATACGGCCATTTCATCTCCCAAATGTGTTTCTGCCAGAAATACCAGTTGTCTCTTAAATATATGAAGCTTTCTTCTTATACAATCCTCAAGAAGACATTTTCTCCAAACAGAGGACATTTTCTCTCAGAAATGCCAGGACTCGTATGAATATTTCAATTTCCTCCCGAATATACAACATTACACTCCTCAAGAGGACAGTTTCTTCCAGAAATGTGGCATTTTATCACACCTAGACCATTTTTATCCCCAATAGAACTCATTTTCCCCCACAAATACCACTACTCCAAGAAATAGCTCCCATTCGCTACCAAAAATGCTGCTTTACTCTCCTCAAGATCACACTTACCCCCATCAAGATGGCAGTGTCACAGAAATACCAGCTTCTGCCCCCCAAAATAAAACATTTTCTCCCCAAAACAAGACATTTTCTCCCAGAAATACCACTTCTCTTAGAAATACCTCCCATTTCATCCCAGGAATACTACTTGACACTCCTCAAGATCACACTGACTCCCATCACAATGGCCTTTTCTCCCACATACACCAGCTTTCTCCCAAATACACCACATTTACTCCTACATAGACCAGGATTCTCCCAAAGATGGCATACATTCACCCAGAAATTCCTGCCTATTCTTCAAAATACGGCCTTTTTCCCAAAAAAACCCAGCTTTCTGACAAACACATGTCATTTTCCAACCAAGTCTGCTACTATCTCCCAGAAACAGCCGGTTTCCGAGAAATACCTGACATTTGCTCTCCCAAATACTACTTGACACTCCTCCAGAGGACATTGTCTCCCCTATTTACCACCTTTTCTCCCCAAGAGACCTCTTGGCACACCAAAAAGACCACCGTTGCTCTCCAGTACAAGACATTCTTTCCCACCGGTTCCCACTTTTCTCCCTCAACGATGTCATTTCCTCCCAGAAATGCCACTTTTCCCTTGGAAATTTCACCTTCTCTTCCAAAAAGAGGAGATTTGCTCCCAGAAATACCCCTTCTCTTACAACTGCCACACGCTTTCTCCCCAAAAAGCCTCCATGACAATGCCAAATGGGACACTTGCAGCCAAGAAGAGGACACCTTCTCTCAGAAAGACCACTTTTCTCCCCAAGAGAGCAGGTTTTCTCCCAATTGGATGACATTTGCTGTAAGAAAGACCTGTTTTCTTCCCTCAAGAGGACATTGTCTTTCCCACTGAGGACATTTTCTCCCAGAAGTGCCGCTACTCTTTGAAACACCTCCATTTCCTCCCAAATCTACTCCATGACACGCCTCAGGATGACACTTACTCCCCGATTTGGGGCATTTTCTCCCAGAAATACCACTTCTCTCCCAAAGGGATGGCCTTTTCCCTCTCTAGCATCTGTTTCCTCACCAATACCTGGCATTTTCTCCCAGAAACACCAGCTTTCTCACACATACA